>NC_083340.1:7645705-7837162 GCF_019175385.1 Lycium barbarum
TCGTTTTCTTAGTTTAAAATAAAACCTTAGCGAAATTAATGGGGTTTAATTTTGGTAATGGTTAGTTAATTTAAGGAGAATCAATAATTAATTCCATAAGATTCATTTCCTGCTTGGTTTTCGTCAAAACTATTTATAGCATCTGCAATATTTATTTTCATTAGAATAATTGATTTGCAAATAACGTAACTATATATACTTCAAGTAAAGGGAAGTCATATTTCCAAAACGTCACTAATACGCAAATATAAGCTCAAATATATTTTATAGAATTCTTTAAGTTTTGAGCCAATTACGCATATTTTTTAAGCATAGTTAATAAAAGGACAAAGAAAGCTCACATAAGTTGTTTTTTTTCTATATTTTTGCTCTTAAATCATAAAATCAATTAACATTTTATCATTTTGAGTTGTTTCAAATATTTATTAAAATATTGCACAAAAACTCGTGTTTTCGTCTATTTATATATTCTATGCAAAATCTTGTTTTCAAAAGCATTATCACTTAGAGCTTTAGTAACTTTTATAAGTTTTTATTCGAAATGGCATTTAAGATCTTCTTTTATACAAACCATTGTATTTTCTCTGAAACAACATTTATATTTCCTTTTAAACTTTAGTAGTATCTATAAGCTATTTTCGTTAATTTTAAATATTATATTTGCATCTTTAGCCTTAATTAACTCACCTAAGTTTGGCCGGATAACCGTAGTTAACGGATTCTAAATGATGCCTAACCCCTTCCCTTTAGGATAATATAGAGCCCTTACCTAGAATCACATTGGTTAAGCAGACTATTAACAGAGGTTTAGTTTTAACTTTACCTTAGTTAACATCTGGGTGTCCTAATTCACCGTTAAATTTAATTAGGTGGCGACTCCTTAAAATAAGCAAAAATAGGAATCACCAATATGTTGTACTCCGCTTCAACCCGGTTAAAATGGGGTATAACAATATCAACCAAAAAGCGACTAATTAGCTGGAACAAAAAAATAAATTGATAGACGAATAAGATAAAAGTACTCTAATATTATTAATTGTTTTATCTTTTTCTTTTATCGTGTTTGGTACAACATGGGGCAGTGGAAAGAAAGGCTTTTACTGATCTTCCAGTCGATCCATGTTATCACTTGGCGTTGCTTCATACTACTCACCAATTCTCTGTTGTTGTTGTTGTTTTTTTTTTTTTTTTAATTGGTATAGATTTGAGATATGCTCATAAACAACTTAGGATAAAGTAGTATAAACAATCTCAATTGCTTATTTTGAAATAAAATTTTCAACCAAACATAGAATAAAGTAGTCCCACATTATATCTCTTAATTGGTATCTCTTATCCTTATAACCAAACGAGATATGAGAGTCTAACTCTCGATACAGTAATATCACGTGAAGAATTCTTACATTATTATGCCACCTAAAAGATAATTATGTGTATGTAACCGCAGAACTGCCTACATTAAGTAGAATTAGTAAATATGAAAAATACTAAGGTAAGTAACACATACAACATATGAAATTGCGGAAAGTACAAATTTATTTACACTACCTGTATATATAAGTTAAATCTTTTTTTAGAAAACTTCAGTTTTGTTTGTATCCACTTTGTAATAGATCTCTAACTAAAGTTTTGGTATGCAGTAATCTAGGAACATTCCTGACGGTGCGTCAAGCGGGTGTCCGAGAGCAACAACAATTGACGTAAGAGTTCTTGTTTCAATAATATTTCTTTTTCTTGTAATATACATATATATCTAATGAGAAGCATAATGTCGTCTTGTGTAGGTTTAATTAGATGCTGAATTGAAGCAAACTTTGGAGTATATACACACACATTCTTGACGGTGCGTCAAGCAGGTGTCCGCGAGCAACAACAATTGATTTTAGAGTTCTTGTTTCAATAATATTGCTTTTTCTTGTAATATACATATATATCTAATGAGAAGCATAATGTTGTCTTGTGTAGGTTTAATTAGATGCTGAATTGAAGCAAACTTTGGAATATATATATATATATATATATATTATGTTTTTTTCATTTACATGGAAAAAACATGTAAGATATATTTGAGTTTGTTGCACTTGTCTTCAACCAACTATAATCTATCAGCTATTTTAAAAGTAAACTTTAGTAAAAGCGAAGTGTATCTTAAATCTTATGCTATGTTAATATGTTATGTCTTGTGCTTATTTAACAACTTTCTTAAATTTATAATTTCAGTTTGTTGCTAATCTCAGAGTCTTTTTTACCTTTTGGAATGCACTTTCACTAAAATAATTAATTACAGCTTGTTTGTCTATCATCTTATTCTTTTGAAGTATTGCAAAATTGATTTTATGTATTAAAATCTCAAATTCAGAATCCCAATATTACTTTGTTGTTGATCGATGCAACTGATAACGTCCAAATTGACTCCTCAAAGAGAAAGTGTACAAGATCGTCGCAATATAATTTACCCAACTATGAGTCGGGGTCGATCCCATAGGGAACAATATGCTAGGCGATTTAAACAAGTAAGGAATTATCACTTTCTACGCTAAGCCAAACACTTTTTCTTCAATATTTGGGTTTTTGATTTAACAACTAAAAAAAGATAAAACTAACTAGAAAGCAAGTAAAATGATCAATGGCCACAAGCATGAATACAAGGGAATTTACTCTCAAGTAACGATCCAATGTATTTCACGATTTTACAACTAAGAGTGAGTTTATGCTAATTAGATAATGATCTCTAAAATCTCATCGAAAGTCTCTCGACCAAATTAATGAATTTCACTCTAAGTTTCTCAAGCCTTAGAGTGTGATATTAAGCACAATCAATATAATCTCAAGTAACTTTCCTATCTCTAACTTAAGTTATTAGATGGGTTTTAAAACCCCAATTTTTGTTAATTAATCTTTCCCAACCTCAATCTTCCTCTCTCGAGCTCAAATCGAAGTAAACGAGCGGGTCTTAGGGTTAGCTAATCCCTTAAGAAACATTAAAGAACAAGATTAATTAAAACAACAAAGACCCACTTCAATAGAAATAAAAATCATTCAATACATAAGCAAAACAAGAGTTTCAATCCAAATTTTAACAATGTATACTTCCATAATCAAGGTTCAAGTATAGAAATGAAATGCTACACACTTAGATATTCAATACATAGCAAGGAATTGAAGAAATGAGTAAAGGATTAAAAAATTTCTTTTCAAATCTTCAATCCCCAAGTGTGGTGTGGGAACCCTAGTCCCCAAAACTTGTGCTGAATGACCAAAGATAATGATATTTTCTCCCAAGTCATGCTCTTATAGCTCCCAATATTCCCACATTAAAAAATGACAAAAACAGCCCGTAACTTTCAGTTTTTGCAAATCTGACCCGAAATTGCATTTTCAGCCATTTTTTCCGTTTTCTCAATTTGGCCTCTTTTGACTTGTTTTCACTTGTTATCTCTCCCGATCACTTGTAAATCACATAAATCTGTAAAATAGAAATAAACGGCATTAAATGCACTACTTAATCAATCAAACGTAGCAAAATTCTAAGATTAAAAAAGAGATAAATTGGTAAAATACCAACTTGTCAGCAACACAAAATAAGAATATTTAAAAGAATGTAGAAACAGCTAGCTTAGCTTGTGTGGTTTTCTCTAAAACTAGACCTTTCCAAAGTCAATTTGTTTCACTTTTTCCTTTGTAAAACTACAAACATGCCTCATTAATAAAACTGTGAACGTCTTTTTTATTTACTATAGACGATACTATGACATACTTATGTGAAATTCAAAGAAAGTCATGCGTTCGACGATAAAGGTGTTCACTGGTAGACGATGAGCCTAAAACAAAATTTAATCAAGTGATAGCCCCCCACACACCCCAACTCCCACCCCGCAACAATTTACAACCCAAATTATGTCTTTTGCCAATATAATATGTTGAATTACACTAGAAGAAAACCGGTGCACAAATGCTTTCGTGTTCATGCAGTTTTAGCGAAGATTGTAAAAGAAATTTATTATGTTGTCGAATATCGAGTATCTATTTTGCATTAGAAAATATGATGTTCCTTCTTTTTTTGTGGTCAATAACTAATTGCTCAATCATTCTTTCTCAATTGTATTCTTTTTACTATTTCTTTAATATTTAAGACTTTAATTAGTGCCCTGATATTTTGTACTTCAAAATTAACTAAATTTTATGTATTATTTTTTTTCTTATTATTTGATATATTAATTTTATGCATTGAATTTTTTCTTATTTTGTTTATGTAACATATACCATATTCGTAAAAGAAGACCACATTTTTAGGTTTAGAAGCTTAAAAGAACTGTGCAAAATCACATTTTTAGGTTTCGAAAATCTTTGTAGGTTTAGGTGTCATCTTTCTTTGTAAATACTGAAATTCTTATAATTTAGGACTTCCAAATCAGGTAGGGCTTTTGTATTCTCATTAATTGGAATATGAAGTCCATGCATTGCTTTTTTCACCTTTCCTTATTATCACTCTCCTTAATGGATGCAATTCATGTTTACCTTCTGGTGTAATGCGCGGTGATGACGGATTCTCTTCGTTGAACGATTTACTATTATTTTGGGGGTGAGCAGTAATAAACGGCTTTGATATCATCTTTATTATTAATATATAGAAAGATGATGAAGTGGGACGATCAAGGGTAAATCTGTCATTTTACCGTATAATTCATAAAAAAATTATATATTTGTTATTGTAATTAGCCTCTAATTCTATTTCATATGGTTAAATATCCTACAAAATACCACATACTAACTTTTTCTGGAAAGCTTCAATAAGATTTAAAAAAAAAAAAAGGTAATGCTAAATGACACAGCTCGTTTTGGCACAAATTGGCACAATATTGAATGAAATCAAAACTTAGTAAAATTTTTTTTTCTCAATCTTATATACGATCTAGGTGAAGTAATTCAATGTTTAAATTACAGTTAATAATAGTGTTGATTGCTTGTTTCCATTTTGTCCTTTTAAAAAAAAAATTGTTTCAATTAAATTAAAAGTTACTAATTGTTATTCAATCCTAGTTTTAGCTCAATTGAAGTACTTCAATGTTTCAATTAAAGTCAATCATAGCTAAAATTGACTATTAACATTTCATAATGTATTTGGGGAATGAGTAGTAAATGTTAAGCGAAAAAACTTTTAAAAAAATATTTTTCTCTTAATATATACTAAAGTGGACAAGTAAAAGTGAAAATTTATTTTTAGTACAATATTGAAGTAAAAGTTAACGGAATGAGTGAGTAATCATTATTCCCTCCATTTTCTTTAAGTGATTTTTAAAGGGTTTGGCACACTCATTAAGAATGTCACTTAATAGCATTAATTAAGATGGTTATTTTACGAAATAACCTTTAACATATGCATAAGAAATGTAAAGAAGTTCTAAAAGACTTTCTATAAATTTGTTCAACACTTATTAGATGTAAAAAAAAAAAAAATAGCTTCTTGAGTTTTTACGAAATCACTTGTTTTCAAAATAAACTAAAAAGACCAAAAATCACTTAAAAAGGAATGAAGGGAGTAGTTGTTTGGTGTTATATTTTTATTGGTTAGTTGCTGACTTTTTCGTATTCTTTGATTTTTTCTCTAAGAAATTGAAAAGGTTCATATCAGAACCAATTGCACTTCTATTAGGGGTTTATTATCATTTATTAACCTTGCTATTTTATTATTCTTATTTTTCTAAATCCTAGATTTTCCGGGGCGGAATATTCACCCGATTCGGCCCTCTCTCTCATTCACCTCGGTAATTCACATTATATCAAGCTTGCTAACATCTGAACGAGAGATTAATTAGTTACTCAAAATTCAGAATTAGATTGAACAAGAATAGTAGGGGAAAAAAAAGAGTTAAAATTTATATAAAATGGTTACGAATTTTCGTGAAGAACTTGGGATAACATGGATATTTAGTTGCTACTCATTATTCAGATTGAATATTTAATATTTTCATAAGGGCAATGCAAACATCAAATATAATTTTAAGTAAATGACAGTCTTGTGCACAAAGCATCCCAAGAGAGTGATGTATCAAATATAATTTTAAGTAATAATAAAAATTAACTTACTGATAATGATCATTTTCCTATCATTATTTAAAAATAGAAAAAGTTTTACGGAGCAAAGACTGAGCCTTAGTTTTGAACGGGTGTTTTTCCAAAACTTTGCTCGGTGTTCTCCTCACTGAAAACCTAAGAAATACGAAAACAAAGAAGAATGATTCGAAACACTAAAAGGGCTGGCTTTCTTTCTTAAAATGTACTCTAAAAGAACAGATATAACATTTCCAAATAATATCTCTCACGTTTAATAGAATTTTAAGGTATACATACTGACTAAGACACTTCTATTTTTCCTTTAAATACTGGATACATATTAGTTGAAGCACCATAAGGTGCATTGCACATATTAGACATAATAAACCAGCAGATATAGCAAGTTTATAAGTTTAACCAACTATTACTATTTCCAGGAAAGAACTTCAAATTCAAAGAAAATCTTAACCGGCTTGTTATTTTCATGGTGAAATTTGCCTGTTCTCTCACAATTGATAAAGGCATCTGAAGCATGACAACATGGTGAGAAGCATTACGAAACTCTTATTAAGAAGGCAAAAGTCATAGATGGCCTCCTAAACTTTGCCACATTTTCCTCTAGGGTACCTAAACCGAGGGTTGTACCTATTTGTACCTAAACCAGTCCAAATTCAATCCCATTGGGTACCTTTTTCACAATAATTAGCAAAATTAGGTACACTCTCCATGACGGGACAACTTTGTCAAATGCAAACATGACACGTGGCGGTGGGGGTCCATCATAATAATTAAAACACGCCCCCCCCCCCCCCCCCCCAAAATTCATCTCCTTGCCCCCCCAACTGCAAAAGAAACCGACCGCCGCACCACCACCCCCAACCGCCGTCCCCCCACCCCACCAATAATTTATTTCCCTTTTCTTCTCTTATTTAGGTCTATCAATGTTTTTACAAGACCCACCAACCTTTAAAGTTCTTGCTAAATATAAGTTAACCAATGAAGGTGAGATAAAAAATAAAAAATAAAATAAAAAAAAGAGTCATAGTAATGGTGAATCCCCATTTTTTCCGGTGAATAAGATGATAATGCTACTTTTCAGATCCAAAAAGGACAAAGAAAATGATGGTAAGAAATAACATCCAATTCACAAATTAATTTTATATACATAATTAAAAGAAATGAAGTGTTATAACGAACAAGAAGAAGAGGAAAAAAAAAAGGGAAGAAGAAGAATTAGAAGAGGAGAACGTACAGTGGAGTGGGCGAAAGGGAAGGGGTGGGGTGGGGTCAGGGGACAGATGTTCCGTGGTTGGGGGGGGGGGGGGGGGAGGTTAGTTTTTTTATTTATTTATCTATTAAATTTTATTTAAAAGAGGTAAAATTTTAATCAAGAAAAAAAAATTTAAGGAAAAAAAGGGCTGTCCACGCGCCCAATAAAAAGTGGACCTAATTGCTGCGTCACGTAGCCAAAAGGCACCCAATGGAATCGAATTTGGACTGGTTTAGGTACCCAATAGGTACAACCCTCGGTTTAGATACCTCAGAGGAAAATGTGGCAAAGTTTAGCGGGTTATCTATGACTTTTTGCCTATTAAGAAACTAGTTATACATATATAGTCATTTAGATGAGGACATATGTGTTAGGGGCGACCTACAAAGAGTTTAGAGCCGGATTCAGAATTTTGAGTTTATGAATTTTAATGTCTAGAAAATGCAGCTTAGCAGGTTCCGGTAAGCAGATTTCTTAACAAAAAATACAAAATTTAGCCTGGCCAAAGCTATTGAGTTCTGTCAAACTAGTAGTTAGAACTCTTAGTTCCTCCCCTGCACGATTAAAACAAAGATGCATAGATGAGGCTTTCAAAGAGTAATAGCTCATGATGTTAAATCTTTCTTTGGTACATTTTGTGTTTACATGTTCTTGCTGTCTAGTGCCAAGAATGATATGACTGGAAAAGAAAAGGCCCTTTCTAATATTAATAAAAAACCTGCCACATTTCGCTTAAAACCCCACGAATACACCAAGAACATACAAACACAAAGTATGCAAATCGTGAAACATTAAAATATCTCCTCCAACTCATACATCAATTTAGTTCATCTCAGCATCTAATACAATGCAAACTTCACAGAATACAAGTGATAAATTCATGAAATGCAATCTGCCAACTCCCTAAATGATACTGAAGTAAAGAAATTCATCAACATTTCCCCAGCACTTAACTAAGCAAGCACGAAAGAAGCAAAGAGCACGAGTAAGCTTGACATTCCAGTCCATGCGACCCTGCTCACTCCACTTTTTTCTTTTGCAGCTGGTGCCATGTAAAAAATTCATCATGAGGACAATATTGTGAGCAAGAACGCAATGCAAATTAATGCCATCTTGAATCTACATTTGACTAGGAGATTAATTCTAAATGAGGAAAGAGATGGATGCATATAATTTAGACATAGACACTTCCGTGCTCCATTTGGCTAACCCTCCTGTCCAGTTCAGTGACTAGAAGTGCCTAGACAGGGTACCTTCCAGACATTACTTGTAAATTTATTGTGATCTCTATACCCATTCTTCTTTCTTTCCCAGCCGTAGAAAAACATTCAATTAGCATGATTCAAGAGGTGGAAAACAGAAGAAAAAGAAACTTACTCTAGAAAGACAATGCGACCAGTGGGTAGGGCCTAGAAAAGACTTTAAAAACTTAATCCATAGCTATGCAGAAAGCTGAAAAGCCACATTCACGATAAACTGCTGTGTAATACCAGTGGCTTATTGGATAAGAAGAACAAGCTTCTAAAGATTGAGAAGCATAGCTCCCTTAGTAATCAGGTGAAATCAGAACAGTTTCATTTCGACCACAAATGACTTTATTTCCATTTCAACTCGTTCTTCTATGATACAGCTTGACTCCCTCAAATCAAGCTTCTCAAAGGTCAAAAGTTTTGGCCGAAGATCTAAGATTTAATTGAGCACCGCTAAGAAATAGGACGGACTTCAGCTAAGTACTCCTAAAATCAATTAACGATTGTGTCTGGGGACAAAATGTAAAAGTATTTTGCAACTGTAGAGAAACTTGATTAAAACAGGAAGAACGGGAACTTTGAAAGAAAAAGCAACAGAACACTTATTTGTATGAATTTAATTTCTCACCAGACATCATTCACTATTTTGTGTTTTTTTTTCTCCTCTAAGCCTCTAAGTTGCAAACGAAGAGAGACAATTCTAAAAAGCTTTATGTCTCTGATATTAAATTTCACATCCGAGAAAATCTCATTTCAGCACAGAATTAACAAAACACGTTGAGTGCATCAACAAGTCCAACATAAACATTCTTGTCGCACCACAAATTTACGGTACATCACAATCTACTCACATTCTCGTTGTGCAAAAGGTTCACAATATTGTGTTTTGTCTCATTTCAAAAACCTTATACGACAAGTCACTCACTCCGTGTAAACTGAAAACTTATTTAATAGTTGGAACAAGTCAAGGTATACAACTTTGCTGTAAAGTTTCAAAATTGGGGGCTCTGAGTTATTGAACAAGAACAACTATATCAAGTCAACCTTTGAATTTGTAATCTTGCTTTAACTTAAATATAACAAAGATTGGCCCGTAAAAGCAGAAATAAACTTAAATTGTCAACTTCTTTATCAGATATACCATAGTGGAGCAAATAAACATAAGTACAAACACCTGTGGATCACAATTCGGTAAATTTAAAGGAACAAGGTCCAATTGTTGCAGGAAACAGGATTCACTCTTGGCTCTCTTCCTATAAGATATCTTGGTCTTCCACTCTCATTAAAAAAGTGGAGCAAAATAAAGTGCCACCAACTTACAGAGAAAATCACCCACAGAATCACTAGGGTATATTCAAAGCAATTATCCATTTATCCTATGCAGGTAGGTTGCAGATTATTATCTCAGTGTTGTTCTCAATTCATAGTTTTTGGGGATCAGTCTTTATTCTACCCCAAAGTGTGATCAAAGATGTGGACAAAAAGTGCAGAGAGTATTTGTGGGGCACTACAGAGGGAAAAAGGAAGATAGCAATTGTGGCTTGGGATAGTGTGTGCGTGCCAAAGAAAGTTGGAGGACTAATCCACAGGACAGATGGGTACATGGTGTGTATATGAGGAATAATGATAATATATGGGATCATCTACCTCCACAGGACAGTAGTTGGTACTGAAGGAAACTAAATGCTTTAAAAGTGGACATGAAGAACTGGTACTCACAACAAGGGATATACAGACTGAAATCAAATGGGAACTACTCTATCTCAGCAAGCTATACACAAATGTTGGGAGATCAGAGAAGATTGAGAGGGGCTGAGCTGATTTGGAGCAGAATCTTACAACCGAAGCATAGGTTTATTGCTTGGCTTCTGTTAAAGGGAGATTACTAACAAAAGTGAGGCTGCAAAGGTTGCAAATTCCAGTAAACAATTTAGACTGTTGTTTATGTGATGAACAGGCCAGAGAGACACAAATGCATATATTTGCTGAGTGTAGGTGGACTAAACAAATATTTGATGCTATGAAATAATGGACTGGAGTGCAGATGCCAGTTGGGGATGCAAAACAGGTGATAGCAGGGATCAGAAGGAAGAAATGGAGGGAATTCTACAAGGAAGTTATAGCAGCACTTTGGGGTGCAATGATATATAATATATGGAAGACTATGAACTGGAAACTCTATAGGGGAACACCTGTGAATACAGAAGCGGTGATCACACAAATAAAACAGGATTTTGTAACTAGACTAGATACAGTGAGGTATTCAAGAAAGGCCAGCAGCTGCAGGACATTGATTCAAAAGTTTTTCTTGTAATTAGATGGTTTGTTGGTAGGCTTAGTGCTATTAACACCCTTCCTGGAAGGTGGTTAATAGGGTTAGATGCTCTTTAGAGTGTAATGTTTTTTATGTTAATGGTAATATTTACATTTGTTACCAAAAAAGGTCCAATAATTAACAAAAATAATTCAGTGGAAACAATGAGCAATACAATCTCAGTTACCTGGTGTTGTCTTTGAAGGAGAACGTGAACTTGGAGAAGCCGCTGGTGACAAAAACAAAAATAAAATAAAAATTAATGCTAAATCCAAAATGACAGCTACAAACAAAAATAGTTAAGCCCCAATTATTTTTCAAAGAAAATTTTGTCCATTTCCCGAAATTATTTTTCCAAGTTGATTTCTCAAACATCACTCAATTAATAGTTATTATCTAATAGAAAATCACTTTTTTGTTATGTAACCAAAAAGAAGGATGACTTTATGAGATACTCCCTCAGAAGGTGCGTGACTGAACACGAAATTAAAAAAAAAAAATTAAAACTTGTGGTCTAAAATAAACCAAAAAAATTTATTTTGGTACAAGGTAAAAAGTTAAATTTAAAGTAAAATTATTATATTACAGGTAGAAAGGTGTATTTCTTTTTGACGGAATACAAAGGAAAGAGGGTAATAACAATAAACCGACACTAAGGGATCGTTTGGTACATAGACAAAATTATCTCAGGATTAATTTATCCCATCTCTTGGGACTAATTTATCCCATCCAGGAGATATGAGATAAAATAATCTCAAGATTAATAAGATAAGATGAGATATCTTTTTTTAAATTTGAGATGTACTTTATACTTTGTTTGATATAAGATATTAATTTATATGAGATAAATTTATACCTTCTGCAAAAAAAAAAAAGACAGAACAAAAAATGAAGAATATCAGATTTGAAGTAGAGATTTTGCTTCAATCAAAGTCAACTAATTGACACGCAATTCAAATCACAAGTCCTTCTCATTTCCAAAAACAAAAACAAAATCAAAATCAGGGGTTTGAACTAAAAGTCCACTAATTTAGTAACAAGTGAAGAAACCTGCTCTAATATATAATTCAACTGATAAAAACTGTACCTTTGCAAGCGGAAACATCACCAGGGATATTACAGTATTTAGGAAGACCAATAGCTTGAGTAACATTAATACCAAGACTAGGTAACAAAGTGGGATTTCCATAAAGTTTGCAAAGACAAGCAAGATCGTCAGTCACAGCTTCTCTAAGTGGATCACAACAAGATGCTGGTGGTTTGGTTGAGTTAAGGTAAGGTGCACATGGAACTAACTTTGAAGCACAATCTGGCTGTTGGGCTTGAGTGGTGGTTACTGATAGTAGCGCCACCGTGATCAGAAACAAGTGTTTGGAGGAAATCATGTTTCTTTGTTTGGTTTTATTTTTTGCTTCCTACGGAAAAGGTCTTCTGTCACCTTTAGAGGTATAGTTGTTGAGGGAACTAAATGCCACATTTATGTTAGTGGTTTAGGCCGGACTATTTTTCTAAAACTTGTGATATGAGGCAGGCGTTTGGCCAGGAAAAGCAAATATTTTTTCACTTTATTTGGAATTTTAAAATGGAATTGAAGATGAAATTGTGTTTGCTAATAACCTTTTGGAAATAACATTTGATTGTTTGAATATAATGAAAGTTGTATTTGGAAATTTCAAACAAAGTGAAAAAAATTCATAAAAAGTGAAAAATTCTCACGGCTAAACGGTTCTGTGTCATATTTTGTTTTTTCCCTAATTCACATGATGGTATTTGAATCTTGAGAGTCAAACGAATTATTTTTATCGCAATATTTTCATGTCTTTAAGATATTTCAAGTTATTAATTAGTGTGACTTGTACTAGTATTTTTTTTGTAGTTCTAAAAATGTATATTTTATTTTAAAGATTTTATGTCAAATTTACAATCAAAATTAAGAAATTTGACCTCTCAAAGTTAAAAATGTGACATATAAATTTGAACAGAATGAATAACATTTATAGCAATAAAACTTTTGAGATAATGATTTTCACTCGCAAATTTTAACTTCTTAGAGTTCATGTCTAAGCACACAACAGAAACCCAACTTTCAATTTTTTTTTTTTTTTTTTTTAACTTTAACTTCAAATACTCAATTTGTTCAACTTCTCTCAAATAAATCGTGTTTGAAAATTTGTTTACATAAATTTCTATGACAAATTCTCTATATATACTTTATAAATTTAAGTGAAATATTTCTTAAAGACTTTTTACCAAAGTAAAGGAGTTAAAATCTGATAAGATAGAACTAGTACTAGTTACTTTAGGCATGAGAGTTTTTCGCTTTTTTCTAGAAATTTTTTTCACTTTATTGAAAAATCAGCATTTGGTCATGAAAATTCAAAATTTTAAAAATAGTTAAATCTTATTTTTACTTTTATTTTTATATATATATTTTTCACTTTCATTACATTCAAACAATCAAATATTTCAAAAATTATATCCAAACACAACTTCATCTTCAGCTCCAACTTCAAAATTCCATAAACAGTGAAAAGTATTTGATTTTCATGGCCAAACGCCTACTAAATATTTCTTTTATTTTTTATTTTTTTGCCGAAAACAAGAACTAACATATACAGTAGTTATATATATATATATATATATATATATATATATATATATATATATATATATATATATATATAAACAGTAATACTCCCTCCATTTCATAATACTTGTCCACTTTCCCTTTTACACGTCTTTAAGAAATCATAAATAAAAGTGTATTTTGACTACATTACCCTTATCTCTCTCCAATTAATTGCACTCTAATTAGGGCTAAACACGAAAAACCGAACCAAACCGATAACCAAACCAAATCGGAAAAAAAACCGACAATTATTTGGTTTGGTTTTTAAATTTAAAAACCGACTATATTTGGTTTGGTTTTTATTTCAAGTCTAAAAAAATCGAAAAAAAACCGAACCAAACCGACTTTATATATACATATTTTAAAAATTATATTTGTATATATATGTGTGTGTATTTTAATTTTTTTATGAAAAAATTGCAATTTATATTACGTTTTTATACTCTTGGGCCATGCTTTTGAAAAAATTACTTTGGCATATTTCCATGTTTATAGCAAGCTCTGGCGAAGAGTATTATATCTATAGACAAGTGAGTCACTAGTACTGTTAGCTACTTTAGCATGTTTCCATTGTAAAGATGTGGCAAGTTTTTATTTTTAGAAAGGTAATATCTAGTAAAGGTGTGGCAAGCTTTTGTGGCAATATCCAGTTTTCTATTTCAGATGAGTTTGGTTTCAGATAGTGACTACAATATATTTTAAAAAACCGACAAAAATTGAATAGTAAAAACTGATATAGTTTGGTTCGACAATTTGAATAACCAGCTTAATTGGTTTGGTTATTTTTTAAATAAAAACCGAACCATGAGCACCCCTATCTCTAATCAATATTGGTTACTTTAAAAAATAATTAATGTTAAGGGCAAAGTAAGAAAAACTTAATTAATTCTATCTTGATTTTATAAATGAATAAATATTTGTGATGGATATTTATAGTAACGTGGACAATTAATATAGGACAGAAGGAGTATAAATTATTTAATCATAAGCATCCTATCTTCCCACCACACCTCACTTAATAGCGACCTCTCTTGTTGACTCGAATTGTTTGAGGTTGAAGGTGGGGCTTGGGGATCATAAATAACTTGAATAGTATTCTCTCGAAATTTCTACTATTATAGAAGAGTGGGTTTGGATCGTCGTCCACCCATTTTCTATAATAGTTAATTAAAAAAAATTGAAGGTGGGGCCTATGTGAAGAAGTAGGAGAAAAAAAATTAAGGTGGGGTCCACATGAAGAAGTAGGAGACAATTGCAAAAAAAAAGGACATTTAAATAATGATAATAAGTCCAGAAAATGGTAAAGGTACGCTTAGAGAAAATTTAAAGAAGAGAAATTCGAGAAAAAGGAAATAACGATTTAAATTGAACACAAAAACCTCTAAAGAAGTCATAAAACCAAAATATTTAAAACTTATACCTCTGGGTAAAGATAAAAATGCACTAATTTTAGATACATACGTCTCACACAAATAATGAGGAATAATATCAAGAAAACTAAATATAAACGGTAAGAAACGTATACACATATTTTCTTAAAATGATGAAGTTGGCCTATACTTAAAAATTTAAGACTACAACAGATGCTAACGCATGAAAGCATTTTTCAGTGTTGTTGAGTAGAAAAAGATGATGGCATGAAACTCGGTAGGAGAAGGTGTATTTCAAATCTTTCAATTGGAGAACCAAACCAGGAAAGTCATATATGGAAGAAGCAGACTAAGTAAAATAATTTATTGATATTTTCAATTAATTAAATTATAATACTCTCTCTCTCTCTCTCTCTCTCTCTCTATATATATATATATATATATATATATATATATATATAAAAGGACATTTAAATAATGATAATAAGTTCAAAAAATAGTAAAGGTATATATATATATATATATATATATATAGATGTGTGTGTGTGTGTGTAGGAAAGTCATATATGGAAGAAGCAGACTAAGTAAAATAATTTATTGATATTTTCAATTAATTGAATTATAATATTTTCTATAATAAAAATTCCATAATTATATTACTAAAAGGTACTCTCTCTGTCCTAATTTATGTGACATAGTTTGACTAGACACGAAGTTTAAAAAAGAAAGGAAAGATCTTTGAAACTTGTGGTCTAAAACAAGTCATAGATATTTGAGTGGATTTAAATCATTTCATTAAAGGTAAAAGGGGAAGTTTCAAGTTAAATGATTTTTAAACATAAAAATATATTATTCTTTTTTAGACAGACTAAAAAGAAAAGTGTTGTACTATTTTTTGTGTTGGGCCCATGCTAACACGGGCTTTTATCATCTAGTCTTTAAGATAAAGTCTTACATAAAATATCATTTTTTTGCGCGGATTGCCCTTCTTTTGTGGTGGTCTTTAAATTTTGCCGCTCATATTTGTGGTCATTAAGCTTTGCCCTTCGCTTGGATACCTGAGGTTCTGGGTTCGAACCCCCGCTCAGGCATAAAAAAATATCGCAAGGCAAGGCTGGCGGGAGTGTATGCCAGATCCGGCATATAGTCCTTAAGGAAAAACTAAAGTTATGCCGGAGGGGGCAGACTTTGCTTTGAGGCATATATATATATATATTTTATTTTATTTTACTTTTCAAGGCAAACTTTTAGTTATGTCTTAAGGAAAAACTCCGTCTTATGGGGCATACTTTTAGTTATGCCTTAAGGAAAAGCTCCGCCTTATGGGGTATACTTTTAGTTATGCCTTGACTAAAAGTGTGCCCCATAAAAGTATGCCCCATAAGGCGGAACTTTTCCTTAAGACATAACTAAAAGTTTGCCTTATAAGGCAATGTCTATGCCTTAAGGAAAAGTTCTGTCTTATGGGACATACTTTTGGTTATGTCTTAATTAAAAGTTTGCCTCATAAGGCATAGTTCCTTAAGGAAAAGTTCTGTCCCATAAGGCATAACTAAACTATACCTTGAGGAAAAGTTATGCCCCCTCCGACATAACTTTAGTTTTTCTTTAAGGACTGTATGCCGGATCCGGCATACACTCCCCCCAGTCCTGCCTTGCCATTTTTATTTTTATTTTATGCCTGAGCAGAAGTTCGAACCCAGAACCTCATGTATCCAAGCAAAGGGCAAAACTTAAAGACCACAAATATGAGGGGTAAAATTTAAAGACCACCCCAAAAGAAGGGCAATTCGTATAAAATATTAGCACACTCCACTTGGAAATATATAAGTTAATTGGTAATTAATCATCAATTGTTACAAACTCACAAATTTAAAGAAAACTCGCTACGCGAACATGAATTGAATACCAAAAAAAAAATCACAAATTTGAAAAAATGGCCTGAGAAATTAAACATTACTGCGCCACACGATCATACTCGAATGATTATTTTCCCTTGCTGGCCAGAGTACTACCAGAGTTGGAGATTTCTTGCTCAATTTATTTTCTTTGTCAGTTTATTTAGGATACTGTATACGTGGAAAAGTAAAGATTGAGACGTGGTGTATTAACAAGACATGTGGCAACTCGAGTAATACCCTGTACTTATCCAGTTTTGTCATCCCGATATTCATACTTACGAGTTTGTCAACTAAATCTCTCTACCTTTAAAAAATGAGCATTTTAAGCCCTTCTCATTTCGAAAAACAAAAACAAAATCAAAATCCGGGGTTTGGACTAAAAGTCCATTAATTTAGTAACAAGTGAAGAAAACTGCTCTAATTTATTTCAAGTGATGAAACAATTGTACCTTTACAAGCGGTAACATCACCACGTATCTCACAGTATTTAAGAAGAAGATCAACAGCTTGATTAACATTAACACCAACATTAGGTAACAAAGTGGGATTTTCATAAAGAAGAGTGATGTATCAAATATAATTTTAAGTAATAATAAAAATTAACTTACTGATAATGATCATTTTCCTATCATTATTTGAAAATAGAAAAAGTTTTACGGAGCAAAGATTGAGCCTTAGTTTTGAATGGGTGTTTTTCCAAAACTTTGCTAGGTGTTCTCCTCACTGAAAACCTAAGATATACGAAAACAAAGAAGAATGATTCAAAAAATTAAAAGGGTTTGCTTTCTTTCTTAAAATGTACTCTAAAAGAAAATATATAACATTTCCAAATAATATCTCTCACGTTTAATATAATTGCAAGGTATACATACTGACTAAGACACTTCTATTTTTTCTTTAAATACTGGATACATATTAGTTGAGGCACCATAAGGTGCATAGGTATAAAATGGGCATCAAGTACGAAGTAAGGAGTTGCATTGCACATTAGACATAATTGAAAGAGATTAATTCCGTGATTATTCTCATTGATTGAGTTGGTAAATATACCATAGTTACAATGTCCTATTAGGATACAAACTATACTAACCTAAAATAGAAGATTTACAAAATATTCTTTTACTACATATTTACACTATTTATCACACCCCCGCAGTCGAAACGGGAGGTTTACGAACGCTGAGACTGTCCCGAAAATCTTCAAATAAGACCTGTGGCAGTCCTTTAGTGAAAATATCGGCGAGCTGATATCGGGACGGAACATGAAGGACACGGACGTGGCCGCGCGCCACCTTTTCACGAACAAAATGTATATCCATCTCAATGTGCTTGGTGCGCTGATGTTGGACTGGATTTCCTGACAGGTAAATGGCACTGACATTATCACAATAAACTAAAGTAGCCTTAGGGATCGGACAATGTAGTTCCAAGAGGAGGTTACGTATCTAGCATGATTCAGAGACAACATTAGCAACTCCCCTATATTCTGCTTCCGTACTAGAGCGGGAAAGAGTAGGTTGGCGCTTAGATGACCAGGATATCAAATTATCTCCCAAAAACACGCAATAACCCGACGTCGAGCGTCTGGTGTCTGGACATCCCCCCAATCAGCATCAGTGTATGAAACCAAATCAGTAACTGAAGATGAGTAGAGATGCAAACCATGATCAAGAGTACCCTGAATATACCGAATAATCCGCTTAAGAGCAAGCATATGCGTATCTCGTGGAGCATGCATATGAAGACAAATCTGCTGTACGGCATAAGAAATATCCGGTCTGGTGAAGGTAAGATACTGAAGAGCACCTGCAAGGCTCCGGAAATGAGTGGGATCGTCACACAGATCGCCAGAAGAGGCACTGACCTTCGGTTTAGTGTCAACCGGAGTGGAAGAAGGCTTACACGAGGACATTACTGCACGTTCAATAATGTCCGTAGCATAACTTCGTTGTGATAGAAACATACCACCCTTGTGACGGGTCACCGCAATGCCAAGAAAATAGTTCAAAGGACCTAAGTCCTTCATAGCAAATTCTGAGCCAAGAAGGCCCATAATAGAACAGCGGAGAGCATCTGAAGAAGCAGTAAGAATAATATCATCCACATATAGTAAAATGTAAGCCAAGTGGTGCCCTTTGCGATAGATGAACAAGGAGTGGTCAGACCTGCTATTAGCAAAACCAATGGAAGAAACAAAGTCAGCAAATCTTTTATACCAAGCTCTCGGTGCCTGTTTAAGCCCATATAAGGACTTGCGCAACAAACACACATAATCGGGACGAGATGGGTCTCTAAAACCCATAGGCTGATGCATATAAACCGTCTCCTTGAGCTCGCCATGAAGAAATGCATTTTTGACATCCAACTGATGAATGGGCCAATGTTTAGATAGAGCTAGACTTAAGACAGTGCGGATCGTTGCTGGCTTCACGACCGGACTGAAAGTCTCACCACAATCAATGCCAACCTGTTGTGTTTTGCCATCACATACAAGACAGGCTTTATGCCTCTCAAAATCACCATTAGACTTTTATTTATGAGTAAAAATCCACATAGACCGAATAACATTCACATTAGGTGGACGGGGTACCAAATCCCACGACTTATTTTTAATAAGAGCATCATATTCATCATCCATGGCCAATTTCCAATTCGGGTCACGTAGCGCATCCAACGGTTTACGAGGTATGGGGGACTTGGTAACCGCCACATGTAGATTAAATGGGCGCTTGGGTTTGAAAATCCCGCGCTGACTACGAGTGACCATACGTGTGTGGGTATTGGGCTGGACAAGTGGAGAAATAGTCGAGTTTTGCGGGGTGGTGGGAAGCTGGTGGGGGAGAGGGGCGGACTGGTCCTGCGTAGAGGACGATGGAGGCTGCTGCCCAGGTGGGGAGGGGTCGGCGTGGTCCTGAGTCACGGGCAGCGACGGAGGGGGACAGGGCAGCGGTGGAGGGCTGGCGGCTATATGATGGATCAAGTAAGGAGAGAGGCCATCATCAAGGAAGTCATAAGAGGTGGGAGCCGGAGTATGAATTTTGGAAAACGGAAATTGAGTCTCATCAAATAAAACGTGACGACAAATAATGATTTTATTTGAGGATAAATCAAAACATTTGTAGCCACGATGGTTTGGTGGATATCCCAAAAAGACACATGGAGTTGACCGAGGGTGCAACTTGTGAATAGTAGTAGACGGAAAAAGGGGATAACATAAACACCCAAAGACTCGGAGATGAGAATAAGATGGTTTCCGTTGGTAAAGGACCTCTAAAGGTGATTTGTGACCCAATAGCTTACTTGGTAAAATATTAATGAGATACGTCGCCATTTGCAATGCATGATGCCAAAAAGATGGAGGAATGGAGGCATGAGCAAGAAGAGTCCGGATGTCATTATTTAGTGAACGAATTTTTCTTTCTGCTTTCCTATTTTGAGAGGATGTATGAGGACACGAAAGATGGAAGGACATCCCATTGGATGCACAAAATTTTCTGAATTGACTATTAGTATATTCCCTCCCATTATCACATTGGACATTCTTGATAGGACGTTCAAATTGAGTAAGAATATGGGTCTTAAAATCCATGAATTTTGAGTAAACATCAGATTTTCTAGCCAAAGGGAAAGTCCACAAATAGTTGGTAAAATGATCCAAAAACAGAACATAATAACGATGGCCCATAGAACTCAAAATTGGAGAAGTCCACAAATCACTATGAATAATGTCAAATGGAAACAAAGTTTCTGAAATAGAACTAGAAAATGGCAACTTAACATGTTTACCACGAACGCAAGAATGACAAATACTAGATGAACTAGAACTATTACATTCAATGCTTTTATTACGCCTAAGAAAATCCAAAATAGAAGCTCCCGGGTGGCCCAAACGATCATGCCAACGGGTAGAAGACAAGGCAGCAAAAGTCGACGGTGAATTGGTGGAAAATTTGAAGGTGGACAATGGATAGAGAGCACCCCTACTATTACATCTCATGAGAGCCATCCCCGTCCGGAAATCCTTCACAGAAAACCCATAAGGATCAAATTCAACACTCACATAGTTATCAGTAGTAAATTTACAAACCGATATCAAATTTTTTATGAGTTTTGGCGCATGAAGGACATTGTTTAACAATAAAGGAAGGTTCGGGGGAGGCAATTTAGCATGACCACAACCTCGAATTGGAATTGAATTACCATTACCAACAACAATGCCAGTATTACGATTGCTCAAATTAAAATAAGACGAGAGAGTACCTTTTGTGGATGTCATATGGGACGTGGCGCTGGCATCCATATACCAATTCGAATTGGGTTGGTTCAACGTCATCGTGTGCATAGCCGATTCAATATCCGTTGGAGTCCATTGCGTCGGGGGGCCCGCGGCTGCATATGCCTGCTGTTGTGGTCGCGAGCCCAAAATGTCAAGCTGGGCCAGCGACCTCGGGCCAGACGAAGAAGATGGCGGCTGCCACTACTGCTGTGGCCGAGCCCACTGCGTGGTAGGATACGGGCAAGGGGGAGCCCACTGAGGCATCCAACCCCACTGCCACGGTGAGGAGGGCTGTTGCCACTGCTGCTGGTCACCTGAGGGGTGTCCTCCATGGCGTCGGCTGCCACTGCCGCCGCCCGAACCACGGCCACCGCCGTTATTATTCCCGCCGCTAGAGCCGCGGTTTTTGTTGTTATTTTTGCCCCGATGATGGTGGTGAGAACGACCAGAATTTTCCAGATGAGAAGAGTCATCAAAATCACGTTTGGAATTAGCCACCATAGCCGCGGGCGAGTCATCATGCATTTCAGCCAACGCCTTTTCCTCAAGGCACAAACTTGACCGAGCTTCGGAGAATGGTGGAAGAGGCTTACTTTGGCGGATATAGGTACCCAAATTCTTGTATGCCTCTGGGAGTCCAGCCACCAGTTGGAGAACGAGGTGGTTGTCGGTCACCGGAGCCCCCACACTCTTAAGTTGATCGGCCAAGGTCTTGAGACGTTGGCAATACGCCGAAGCGTTTGGAAAGTCTCGCATCTTGACATGAGAGAAATCATGTTCCAAAGCAACGGCACGGGAGTTTTTGTTGTCTTGAAAAAGATTACGGAGGCGATCCCAGGCCTCCTTTGCCGATAGGTATTCTTCGATGATTGTATGCAATAAGTCCGTGGAGATGGTTGCATATACCCATTGAAGTACCGTGGCATCCAAAGTGGACCACAACTCCTTTTCGTCGTCGGTGGTAGGATCCTTCTCCTTTCCGGTTGGCAGAATGTGGGAAAGGACACGGTGAGACCGGGCATGAAGTTTGAATAATTCGGCCCAAGCCGAATAATGATCCGTTTCCATCTCAAGAATGATTGGGATGTGATTCTTGATGTTGGAGACAGCCAAAGCAGGATGGAACTTGGTGTTTGCCATTGATGGAAGGCAAGAAAAATGGACGGAAATCGAAGAAGAAGAAGAAGAAGAAGAAGAAGACGTCGGAAAAGTGGGTAGAGGACGTCGGAGAATTAGGGCAGCGGAAGAGAAGGAAAAGAAACCCTAGGCTCTGATACCATGAAAGAGATTAATTTCGTGATTATTCTCATTGATTGAGTTGGTAAATATACCATAGTTACAATGTCCTATTAGGATACAAACTATACTAACCTAAAATAGAAGATTTACAAAATATTCTTTTACTACATATTTACACTATTTATCAATAATAAACCAACAGATATAGCAAGTTTATAAGTTTAACCAACTAGTGTATTACTATTTCCAGGAAATAACTTCAAATTCAAAGAAAATCTTAACCGGCTTGTTTATTTTCATGGTGAAATTTGCCTGTTCTCTCACAATTGATAAAGGCATCTGAAGCATGAGAACCCGGTGAGAAGCATTACGAATCTCTTATTAAGAAACTTGTTAATACATATATAGTCATTTAGATGAGGACATAAGTGTTAGGGACGACCTACATGAGTTTAGAGCCGAATTCAGAATTTTGAGTTTATGAATTTTAATGTTTAGAAAATGCAGCTTAGCAGGTTCTGGTAAGCAGATTTCTTAACAAAAATACAGAATTGGGCCTGGCCAAAGCTATTGAATTCTGCCAAACTAGTAGTTAGAACTCTAGTTCCGCCCCTGCACGATTAAAACAAAGATGCATAGATGAGGCTTTCAAAGAGTAATAGCTCATGATGTTAAATCTTTCTTTGGTACATTTTGTGCTTACATGTTCTTGCTGTCTAGTGCCAAGAATAATATGACTAGAAAAGAAAAGGCCCTTTCTAATATTAATTAAAAACCGGCCACATTTCGCTTAACAAAACCCCACGAATACACCAAGAACATGCAAACACAAAGTATGCAAATCGTGAAACATTAAAATATCTCCTCATACTCATACATCAATTTAGTTCATCTCAGCATATAACACAATGCAAACTTCACAGAATACAAGTATGCAATCTGCCAATTCCCTAAATGATACTGAAGTAAAGAAATTCATCAACATTTCCCCAACACTTAACTAAGCAAGCACGAAAGAAGCAAAGAGCACGAGTAAGCTTGACATTCCAGTCCATGCGACCCTGCTCACTCCACTTGTATCTTTTGCAGCTGGTGTCATGTAAAAAATTCATCATGAGGACAATATTGTGAGCAAGAACGCAATGCAAATTAATGCCATCTTGAATCTACATTGCCTAGGAGATTAATTCTAAATGAGGAAAGAGATGGATACATAATTTAGACATAGACACTTCCGTGCTCCATTTGGCTAACCCTCCTGTCCAGTTCAGTGACTAGAAGTGCCTAAACAGGGTACCTTCCAGACATTACTTGTAAATTTATTGTGATCATAAGTTGAGAAGCATAACAAATTTGCACATTTCACTTTTAACTGTATCAAAATTCTCGGAGTACCTAGGGCATATAACTTTGAACGGAGTAAAATATTACTTGGCGGAAGTTGTAATAACAAAGATTGTCATCCTCTATCCCCATTCTTCTTTTCTTTCGCAGCCGTAGAAAAATATTCAATTAGCATGACTCAAGAGGTGGAAAACAGAAGAAAAGGAAACTTACTCTAGAAAGACAATGCGACCAGTGGGTAGGGCATAGAAAAGACTTTAAAAACTTAATCTATAGCTATGCAGAAAGCTGAAAAGCAACATCCACGATAAACTGCTCTGTGTAATACCAGTGGCTTATTGGATAAGAAGAACAAGCTTCTAAAGATTGAGAAGCATAGCTCCCTTAATAATCAGGTGAAGTCAGAAGAGTTTCATTTCCAACACAAATGACTTTATTTCCATTTCAACTCGTTCTTTTATGATAAAGCTTGACTCCCTCAAATCAAGCTTCTCAAAGGTCAAAAGTTTTGGCCGAATATCTAAGATTTAATTGAGCACCACTAAGAAATAGCACGGACTTCAGCTAAGTACTCCTAAAATCAATTAACGATTGTGTCCGGGGACAAAATGTAAAAGTATTTTGCAACTATAGAGAAACTTGATTAAAACAGGAAGAACGGGAACTTTGAAAGAAAAAGCAACAGAACACTTGTTTGTATGAATTTAATTTCTAACCAGACATCATTCACTATTTTGTGTTTCTTTTCTCCTCTAAGCCTCTAAGTTGCAAATGAAGAGAGACAATTCTAAAAAGCTTTATGTCTCTGATATTAAATTTCACATCCGAGAAAATCTCATTTCAGCACAGAATTAACAAAACATGTTGAGCGAATCAATAAGTCCAACATAAACATTCTTGTCGCACCACAAATTTACGGTACATCACAATCTACTCACATTCACGTTGTGCAAAAGGTACAATTTTTAACTTTAGATGTGACAAGTTTTTATTTTTAAAAAGATAATAACTAGTAAAGGTGTGGCAAGCTTTTGTGGTAATATCCAATTTTTTATTTCAGATGAGTTTAGTTTCAGATAATGACTACAATGTATTTTAAAAAACCGACAAAAACCGAATAGTAAAAACCGATATAGTTTGGTTTGACAATTGGAATAACCGACTTAATTGGTTGGTTATTTTTTAAATAAAAACCGATCCAAACCGAACCATGAGCACCCCTAACTCTAATCAATATTGTTACTTTAAAAAACAATTAATGTTAAGGGCAAAGTAAGAAAAACTTAATTAATTCTATCTTGATTTTGTAAATGAATAAATATTTGTGACGAATATTTATAATAATGTGGACAACTAATATGAGATGGAGGGAATATAAATTATTCCATCGTAAGCATCCTAGCTTCCCACCACACCTCACTTAATAGTGGCCTCTCTTGTTGACTCGAATCGTTTGAGGTTGAAGGTGAGGCCCGAGATCATAAACAACTTGAATGGTATTCTCTCGAAATCTTTAAGATAAAGTCTTACATAAAATGTTAGCACACTCTACTTGGAAATATATAAGTTAATTGGTAATTAATCACCAATTGTTACAAACTCACAAATTTAAAGAAAACTGCGCTACATGAACGTGAATTGAATACAAAAAAAAAATTAAAAAAATCACGAATTTGAAAAAATAAAAGATGGCCTGAGAAATTAAACATTACTGCGCCACACGATCATACTCGAATGATTCTTTTCCCTTGCTGGCCAGAGTACTACCAGAGTCGGAGATTTCTTGCTCAATTTGTTTTCTTTGTAAATTTATTAAGGATACTGTATACATGGAAAAGTAAAGATTGACACATGGTGTATTTAACAGGACATGTGGCAACTCGTACTTGTCCAGTTTTGTCTGATGTTCGTATTTACGAGTTAGCCAACTAAATTTCTTTGCCCTTAAAAAATGAGCATTTTAAGCCCTTTCTCATTTCGAAAAACAAAATCAAAATCTGGGGTTTGAACTGAAAGTCCATTAACTTAGTAACAAGTGAGGAAAACTGCTCTAATTTATTTCAAGTGATAAAACAATTATACCTTTACAAGCGGTAACATCACCACGGATCTTACAGGATTCAAGAAGAGGACCAAGAGCTTTATTAACATTATTACCAAGATTAGGTAACACAGTGGGATTTTCATAAAGTTGGCAAAGACAAGAAAGATGTTTAGTTACTGCTTTAAGTGCCTTACAACAAGATGTTGATGGTTTCTTTGCACATTGTTTTAATTGGGCTAATTTTTTAGCACATAGCAGTTTGGCGGTTGTGGTGGTTGCTGATAGCAGCGCCACCGTGATTGTTACCGTGATCAGAAAGGAGTGTTTGGAGGAAATCATGTTTCTTTGTTTGGTTTGATTTTTTGCTTCTTACGGAAAAGGTGTTCTGTTACCTTTTTCTACTCTAGAGCAGTAGAGTTGTCGAGGGAACTAAATGCCACATTTATAGTAGCTGTTTAGGCTGGAGTATTTTTTAAAACTTGTGATACGAAATGTGTTATATTTTCCCTAATTCACTTGGTGGTGTTTGAATCGGTGTTTTAAGAGGCGAGTGCGCGAGGCGAAGAGTTTCACCCAGTAAAAGTTAAGTGTAAGTTTCGAGACACAAGACGTAAGTCTCAAGCATCTACGGGGTGTATGTCTCAAATCATCATGATTTCAAATTACTGATTTCAAATCACTGATTTCATGTCATTATTCAAATCATGTTCAAACTGCTCCTTAATATGACTCCATGTGGGTCCCATAGTTTCAGCTTTACTCCTTCACTGTTATTTATAACATGTTTCTCCTCCGGTTATTAGCTTCATGTTCTCCATTTTTACAAAGATCAACTTCTTTTTCATAATTAGGTTATTACTAGTTTTAGCGTACGTGCGTTGCACGTGTGTATCGCGTTAAACAATACACACACTGACGCAAATAAATTAATTCAATATGATGAATTTCGTTTGTATTTATATCTCACCTGACAGTTTCTTACAAACGATATTGTCGGTTTATGTTCTCTTCTGTCTTTTTAACTCCTTTATCGTTATCAAAATTTTGTTATCATTGATAGTCCTATTGAAAGGGCATCATATATTTATTCATACAACATATCATTTGGAGTTTCATACTCTTATAATAAAAATGTAGACAGAGTTCGTAATTTATTGAAGAGAGTGAATAACAAGAACACTTGATTATGGAAACAACCTAAAATATGTTATGTTTCTATATTTTCTTTTCCGAATTATATAATTTTTTTTAAAAGGAAGGATTTCTATAAGTTAATAACATCTTAATTGGTTTGAAAGTATTAAATATTAAAACTTTCAATATAGTTCAAATAAGGAAAGATTTAAGAAACAAAATCGTAATTAATTTCAAAGTCCTGAATATCAGGAGTTCTTATATCTTTCAAATAAAGAAAGATTTAATAACTACAATTTCAATTAATAACTATAGTTGCTATCACATTCCTACCTATAATTCTTGGACACGATATAAAAGTAGAAAACCAAGAAAGGAATTTGAAGTCATCGAAGTCAACTGCAAGTTTAACATTCCCCAACTTATAACTCTTAACTAATACTAATAATTATATGATGACAATATATATTAATCCTACTTCAAATCTAATTTCAGTTTATTGTTCTTTCAAATAATAATTAATCAATTAGTAAGTCATGATTGTGTCATTAGAATTTCTAATATTAATATTATTTTTGTTTATATTATGCGATGCACGTACGTATAATTATACATTTTTATTTTAGGAAAACTGATAACTCTTAATTAATACTAATCATATGATGACAATATATAATAATCCTACCTCAAATCTAATTTCAGTTTATTGTTCTTTCAAATAATAATTATTCAATTAGTAAGTTATGATCGTGTCATTACAATTTCTAATATTAATATTATTTTTGCTTTTATTATGAGATGCACGTACATATAAATTATATATTTTTATTTTAGGAAATTGATTATTATACTTCGTACATATTTGACAATAACAATTATTTTTAAAATATAGTACTGGTTTAAATTTAAAGTATATATTTTATGTTTGCATTTCGTAGCTTTCGAAGCAAGATATTTTCGTGCAAAGCACGAACATAGTGACAAGTTATATTAAAAGCATGAATTCCCTAACTTGAGAGTTAAATTACTTAAATACCTCTTTTAAATAAGAAAGCTTAATTACCTAATACCCTCCAAAAATAACTTAAAATACTCTACTAAAAAACTTACTGCCTACAGTGCTCTCACGAAGAGTTGCGTTAATACTTTGCTAACTTAATATTTCTATCACGAATAGTTGCTTTAACAATCACAGTCATTAACAATTTTTCAGACCACAAATCTTTTTGGTAGGACACAACAATTTTTCAGACCACAACTGTCCATATAAAACACACATACACACACTACATTTTCCAAACGGTGATTCTTTTTAATTTATTCAAGCATAAATCATTAACCACTTCATGGCAAGATCAAAATAGGAACTTCTGGAGTACAACTTTTAGTTTAAGCATTTTAATTTTTTCCACCTCTACATTATTTATTGAGAAGTAGAAACTAATTTGATTTGAAGAGTTTTTTCTAAAAAGTTGTGTTCTTTTGATAAGTCATTAATTTTTTTCTTTTTATAGATGATTACTCTAGTGTTCATCCCGAAGGAAGCTCGTTATTTTGACTCTTCGGTTATCTAAATTCAACTTCTGCCTTGGATTTTTTTTTTTTGGCTTATAAATCTATAATCAAAGGTAATGTTAATCATCATTGTAGCTTAGATTCATTTTTCTTTATTCTTAATTTTTTATGTTCTCTAACAACATTTTGATATATTTTCTTCCTCAAAGAATACTTGATTATTATTTGTGAAACATATTCGTTCATTTTTTATTTTTATCCTTGTATCATTTCAAGTGCATCTGAGACTGTCTTATATAATATGGAGTTTCTAATAATAACTGATCACATAAATATTATATTTAGTAAAAATAATATAAGATAATGGTTGAAAATATTGCACCATATTTAAATGGAATAGTTAGATGATTTTTTTTTTTGTGTCATGAATTGGAGAAGAGGAAGTAAAATATATTTATAATTAAGTAGGCCATTTTAGAGATGATGAGATTTGAAACCTCTGAATTCTCTGTTGGGATAAAACGGCCCAAAGATACTCTCAACATGATGTGATATTGTTCGCTTTAGGCCAAGCCCACACGGTTTTCTCCAAAAGGCCTCACATCATTAAGAGTATCCAACTCCTTATAAGTAGCTCCTTTTTATTTTCAGGTTCCAATGGTATTTTGTTCGCACACCCAACAATCTCCCCCTTGAACTAAGTTCCACGTGGCTCATTATCTTACCACGGGTCAGAGATTCAATATGTCTGTGTGCCACCTACATTGTCAGAGTCTTTACAGTCACCGAAGCCCAAGGCTCTGTATGCGTCTTCAGAGCTACGGGTAAAGGTTGTAAACCGGCCCATAGACGGGCAAAGGCATTAAGGCGGGCCCCACGCCACACTCCGCCATCTTCATACTTGTCCCACCAAACCATTGCTCTGATACCAGTTGTTGGGATAAAACGACCCAAAGATACTCTCAACATGATATGATATTGTCCGCTTTGGGCCAAGCCCGCACGGTTTTCTCCAAAAGGCCTCACATCATTAAGAGTATCCAACTCCTTATAAGTAGCTCCTTTTTATTTTCAGTTACCAATGTGGTACTTTGTTCGCACACCCAACATTCTCTAGGCAAAACTTTTTGACACGAACCTTCTCTATAATGAAGACAAATAGGAAAATAACTTATTCTAGGGAACGCTAATCAATAAAAATAATTAGTTTTGACCGAGAACCTAAACAGATGCAAGGTTGTTAGTTAAATTGAAGTTCTCCGTATGATTTAATTTTAAGGAAGGAATTTTCGTCGGTGAATTTCTAATGATCTACTAATCAAGGACTACATAACTTTTCCTATTTACAATATCTTTCATAAAATGTATTTCTTGTAAAACTTTTATTCTTATTAGGTTTCACATATTACCTAATTTCACATCATAGGGATAAGTTAATGAAGTTGAAGGTAGGGCCTGAAGATCATATACAACTTGATTAGTATTCTCTCAAAATCTTTAAGATCCGTCTTACATAAAATATTAGCGCACTCTACTTGGAAATATATAAGTTAATTGGTAATTAATCACCAATTGTTACAAAATTATAAATTTAAACAAAACTTCTATACACGAACATGAATTGAATACGAGAAAAAAAATCAAGAATTTGAAAAAATAAAAGATGGTCTAAGAAATTAAACAATATTGTGCTACACGATCATACTCAAATGATTATTTTTCCTCTTGCTGGCCAAAGTTGGAGATTTCTTTGCACATATACATTTATTCCCAAAAAAAAAAAACTCCAATTTCCTAATCTGTATCTTTTTCTGGAAAGAATATTGTTTATGAAATATGAGAAAATATAACTATACGAGCAACACCTGGTAGCGCTATATATAATAGAGTATATCACCAAAAAAGAACATATTACTTTTCGTATTACGAAGCATCATGTAATATACAACATAGAAAAGACCATCTACACTCAACTTTCATCCTACTTTAGCTTTTTAGATGCTTAACATAATTATAAACTACGCTCAGTATTTCTAATCAAGAATAAAGATAGTGTGTGCATGCATATACAAAGAAAAAATATACTTAATACAATATATATTTTTTATTAGTTCTAGGAATGGCAGTGTATGCCATCTATTGACAAAAAATGCCAATCAATAAAGAAGTACAATCATCTTCCACACTTTATTCTCTTTTGTTTTCTCGAGTACGTACAAAAGAAGTTTTCACATTTCTCCACTATCAAGTATCAACCTTACAATTAAGAAACTCCACTGGCTCAAACTATTTTATATATAATGGAATTAAAGGTGTTTTGTTTTGTTAAAAAAATCAATCCTAAAAATAACGTGACATTTCAGACATTCAAAGCAGAAAGAAAAGAGTGACTTTATGTTTCAGACATTCGATATACCTGCTTTGAGCTTCGATTAATCCTATTCGTATCGGAAAGTTGATTTTTGGAATAAAATGCTACCTACCAAAAACAACTTCACATATCTTGATTATTTACTACAATGATTCTGAAATATTTAAAGCTATTTATCTTATTAAAGATGCACTAGTTCAAAAACATATGTTATTCGTGTGATCTGTTATGGTGATGAAATTAAGTTAAATACAAAAATAAGCTTAAAACATTAAAGTAGATATATACAAATTGCAAACCATACAGGCCTTTAAAGTGCTTCTAGATTTTTTATAAATAATGTTCTTTTTTTTTCTTTTTTTTGGCTAATACGGCTACATTTGATTAAAAGTTAAGAAGGAGATAATGTACGTATTTAAAATGCATTTCAACCACCTGCATAGTAGCAGAATTCATTTATCCACTCAACTAACACATCTATGCTGGTCCCATGTTTATATATAGAGGTGTCTGGGCTGACCCAGCCCAACCCAACCCAGCCCTGAAGGGCTAAAGAATTAAATGAGCTAGGACGGGCTGACCCTTTTAATTGAAGGGCCTACAAAATGGCAGCCCAACCCAGCCCTAAGCGGGCCGCGGGTTAGGACGGGCCAGCCCTTTAAGTTTTTTCGTCTTCCGGAATAACATTTTCTAAGTGATTTTTGGTACAATTTGAACATGAAACTTATGCAATATGAAATAGAATCTTCTACCACACCATTCTTAAGCAAAATCATATCATAGAAGAAAAAAATTTAAGAGAACAAATATAAATTATTATTTTTTATCACTAATTCAGATCACGTTCAAAAGAAATTAAACATAATATAAATTCTAAGACTAAAAAGTATTACTTTATTTTCTAATTTACTACTTAGTAGTAAGTACATTCTTTTTTAATCATTACTTTTATCTTTTTATTTAATTTACTTATATTTTTTTTTAAAATTAATTAATTTATTATTCTTTTCTGGCCTCAAGAGCTGGCCTCAGCCCAACCCTTGAGGCCGGCGGGCCAAGAGAGGCTGGGCTTTTGAGCCTCACTTCTATATGGGTCAAAGAAATTCTAGCCCAATCCTACTTAAATGAAGGGTTGGGTTGGGCCGGCCTCGCGGGCCAAGCTCATATTGACAGCTCTATTTATATATATGCACATTCGACCAAAAATAATACTCCGATGTCCTAATCTATGGGAAATGGTTTGGAATACAAAAATTAGATTTTTTTTTTGTGTGAACAGTGAAATTGAGCATAGATTTCAAAATAAAATATTACAACAAAAGTAGACTAAGTCAATGTAATTAGTGAATTCAAATATTTTTAAAAAGCTTTGATTGGAAAAAACAGTTTAATTTTTCAAATCATAACACCTTCACGTGGAAATTAATGGAAAGGTAAATAACCAAAAGGGGTTGTTGGCCTCGTGGCCAGCAAGAAAATAGCTGTTTTCCTTTTTACAAGTTAATCATTAACAAAAGCTCACAAGTCATGTCCTATATTTATAATAAAAAAATATGTTTGCCAATCAAGATTTTCCAGCTATGAGTTGCATTCGATCTTAGTTGGAGTTAACTAGTTTAACACGTTTATCTGTTTATCATTCTTTTGAAAACTTCCTGTCCATTCCAATTTCTTAATTATATAAATATATGTGAACTCGTTGATAAGCAAATCAGTTTGAAGTCATTTTATATGATTATTTTTTGAAAAACTAGGGTCATTTTATATGATTATTTTGGATTGATGATTGACCATTTACCAAGTTGCTACCAAGTAGACTTGACTATTGAGTGCGAAAGCAAAGTTTAGGGGATTTCCTGTTGGAAAACAAACAATTAACAATAATATTTTAAATAAGCTAAATACCTAGATAGCCCTTTAAATTTGATAAGTTTTGTAAGTTAGACACTTTAATTTTGCTAGTAACCAGATAGACACTTCAACTTGACAGAAGTGTGTCTTTTAAACATTTCATGGTGACATGGCAAATTAAATGTTTTGCACGCAAATAGGAGCGCGCGAGTTACTTAAATTCATATCCCCCCCCCCCCCCCCCAAAAAAAAAAAAAGGTTACTAATGTGTATGTAGTTGATTTTTCCATGTTTAATAGGCGTTTGGACATGCGATATGAAATAGTGATTTCAAATCAGCGTTTATTTATGCAATTTGCACAAAATTTCAACTTCATATCATGATTTCAAATCTCAAATCATGATATCAAATTTTAAATGTAAAACTTGACCCATAAGTTTATATTTTGTAAAAAATATCCATATGTTGGTAGATACATTCATCAACCATATTTACCAACTATTTATATCAAATATTAAAAGATCTGCAAGTTGATAGTATATTTATAACAAATTTACTCTAACTAACCATGTGGAATGATTATATTAAAGAGTAGTTACACTACAACTCATGTTCAATTTTCTTTTTTAATGAACTAAAATTTGATTAATTGATGCTGTATTTTTTTAAAAGGTCTTCTAGTAGCGTATTAATTTTTATTTTTTTTATTTTTGTGAACTATGATTTGCTCATTTGATAAGATTGTATAAGAAATATGAAAGTTTTGATAGTTTTCACAACTTCTGGGGTTTTTATCTCTATGAGAAAACACACAACTAAAGACATCCAAATTGCATCTCCAAACAAAACTTCAACTTCAAATCATCATAATTTCAAATCACTAATTTCATATCATGATTCAAATCATGTCCAAACTGCTCCTTAATACGACCCCATGTGGGTCCCATAGTTTCAGCTTTACTCCTTCACTGTATTTATAACATGTTTCTCCTCTGGTTATTAGCTTCGTGTTCTCCATTTTTACAAAGATCAACTTCTTTTTCATAATTAGGTTATTACTAGTTTTAGCGTACATGTGTATCGTGTTAAACAACACACATTGACGCAATGAAATAATTCAATATGATGAATTTCATTTGTATTAGTATCTCACCTGATAGTTTCTTACAAATTATGTTGTCGGTTTATGTTCTCTTCTGTCATTTTAACGACTTTATCGTTATCAAAATTTTGTTATCGTCATTAATGGTCCTTTTGAAAGGGCAACATATATTTATTCATACAACATATCATTTGGAGTTTCGTACTCTTATAATAAAATGTAGACAAAGTTCGTAACTTATTGAAGAGAGTAAATAACAAGAACACTTGATTATGGAAAAAACTTTAAATGTTATGTTTCTATATTTTATTTTCCGAATTATATATATATATATTTTTTTTTAAAAAGGAAGGAACTCAAAGTAAGTAATAATGCACAATGAAGTTAGAATCTGAAAAGATTCAAGTTAGAATCTGAAAAGATTCTTCTATACGTGAGTTGAAAAGTTTTGATGGATAATTAGTTAATTAGTTTAATAAAGAAAGGATTTCTATAAGTTATTAACAACATCTTAAGTGCTTTGAAAGTATTAAATATTAAAGCTTTCAATATAGTTCAAATAAGGAAAGATTTAAGAAATAAACCTGACTATTAGGAGTTCTTATATCTTTCTCAAATAAGGAAAGATTTAATAGCTATAATTTCAAGGTTCTAAATATTAGGATAATAATTAAATGACAATTTTTTCCAACATAAAATTTATTTTATAGGGTAAAAAAGGCAAACGACGTTTCACTATGGCGTTTTAATAATAAAATCTATGTTTTTTTAAAAGAATGAATACAAATGTTGATTGATCAAAATATTCTTTAAATATTGATCAACTTGTATACCCATTTAGTCTAATTTGAGCATATTTTTATTGACTGTTTTGGTAAATAAAAAAACCACAGTTGAAAACAGAGTTTTAAACAAATTCAACTTTGGAATTTCAATTCCCAATCTAATTAACTAAAGAACAGTTGCTATCACATTCCTACCTATGATTCCTGGACACGATAAAAATGTAGAAAAGCAAGAAAGGAATTTGAAGTCTTCGAATTGAACTACAAGTTTAACATTGTCCAACTTATAACTCTTAGTTAATACTAATAATTATATGCCGACAATATATAGTAATCCTACCTCAAATCTAATTCTGTTTATTGTTCTTTCAAATAATAATTAATCAATTAGTAAGTTATGATTGTGTCATTACAATTTCTAATATTAATATTATTTTTGTTTTTATTATGCGATGCACGTACATATAAATTATGTATTTTTATTTTAGGAAAACTGATAACTCTTAATTAATACTGATCATATGAATGACAATATATAGTAATCCTACCCCAAATCTAATTTCAGTTTATTGTTCTTTCAAATAATAATTATTCAATTAGTAAGTTATGACTGTGTCATTACAATTTCTAATATTAATATTATTTTTGTTTTTATTATGAGATGCACGTACGTATAAATTATATATTTTTATTTTAGGAAATTGATTATTATACTTCGTACATATTTGACAATAAAAATTATTTTTAAAATATAGTACTGGTTTAAATTTAAAGTATATATTTTATGTATGCATTTCGTAGCATTCGAAGCAATATAAGTCATATTAAAAGCATGAACTCCCTAACTTGAAAGTTAAATTACTTAAATACCCTTTTAAATAAGAAAATTTAATTACCTAAATACCCTCCGAAATAACTTAAAATATTCTAAAAAAAAACTTACTGCCTATAGTGCTCTCACGAAGAGTTGCATCCATACTTTGCTAACTTAATATTTCTATCACGAATAGTTGCCTTAACAATCCCAATCATTTCTTTTTGGTAGGACACAACAATTTTACAAACAACAAACTGTCCATATTGATAACGTCCAAATCTACTCCCCAAAGAGAAAATGTACACATACCCCTTTTTTTCCGTTATAAAAAATAAATTAATTTAATTTGTTGGTTTAAAAAGGGTTTTTCCAATTAAAGTGACGTTTTGAAAAGGGACTATTTATTTTACAGAGTCGCCACTTGGAATTGAGTTTCGGTATTCCAAGTCACCTTATGAATCCCTAATCAAAAGGAAATGACTCTATTTTTATTGGTCTACGAAAATAAAAGTACGGGTAAGGAATTCTGTTGACCGAGGGGAAGGTATGAGGCACCCCTCGAGTCCCGTGGTTCTAGCACGATCGCTTTATCAACTTGTGTTCGGCTTAAATTATTTATGGAAAAAATGTATTTATTAGCTATGCCTATGGTTTGCTAAAAATGTTAAACTTTTATTAATCTTAAATAAGACGCATAGTTGCGACCTTAGCTTCGACATACACCCGTCAAGGCGTGTAAACGCGACCTCAACTTGCATACCACACTTAGAATTTTGAGCCTAATGAAAATATCATCATTATACCTTGTATCCTTATATATGAGATGCGAGTCCAAAATACACTCAGGTGCAAATTAAATATGATCCATTACGTTGTTAACTAGGATTTTAATATATCTATTGATCAATATTTGAGAAAAGAGACCCTTTAACACCAAGGTAACATTTATTAGCTTAAATACTGCAAACCCTCTTAGTTGTGTTAGAAGAAAGAAAAAGAAAAAAAAGTTTCTACCATACCACAAACATGAGATTGAAAAATATAAGTATTAAAACGCAAATTCTGAATGAACAGAATATTATGGAATCAACAAAAGGTCAACCCCTTTTACTTAACTTTTATTAAGAGAATCATTTTTTACTTTTTACTTTTAAAAGACATCAGTAGTGCTCTTTTCTTTATTATTATTATTATTATTATTATTATTATTATTATTATTATTATTATTATTATTATTAATAATAATAATAATAATTACAGTAACGACCTATTCAACTTGGAACACAAATCAATGATAAATCTAAATCTACTTTTTGTGCTAGCAGAATACGTTTCAAAGTTCATAATCTCGTTTTTTAATAAGTAAAGAAAATTGTTTAACAAAAAATAATACTCATAAAACAACTAAAAAAAAATACTCATAACACAACTACGCTAACTAGCATGCCATTAAAGATTTTTGATGCAACAAAACAACTTTGAAGATTACTCCTGTTTGTACTTTAGCATCCTCGTAAGAAAAAATAGCAACAAACAAATAAAATAACATGATAGAAATATGAAATTGTACGTTGTAACTCTAATACTCTAATAGCAAAATATCAACTACAACATGCTTATTATTAGACTTTAAAAGTACTCCTACCATAACTGGTCAGACCATCAAAATAGGAAGGAAGCTTAGTGACATGTGAATAAATTTATTATAGCTAATCAAATGGAAAATATAATAGCTACTTCAGATCCTTCATAAATTGATGTAAATTTCTGCATCCACTTTAGAGAAGAAAAAAATTAACTTAAGCATGCAATAACAATCACATGTTATACCAACTTTATTCTAAATTTAACGATACAAGAATCGGAACATACTTTATGTTATAACATCGAAGAACAATAGGCGGCTAAACAAATTCGAAATTTGAGCAACCTCGTAACATTGAAATCAGGTCTCATATAATCGTGATATTAAATCATACAATGAAGATTGAGTGTTACCTTTGTGTAATATCTCGCTGAAAAACAATAATATGAAGCTATAATATTCTACCGATTTCCCAGTTAGCAACGACTAACTTCAAGTCCACGAACTCAAAACCGCGAAACGAAAACCTCGAACTCCAACTTAATTTTCAAACAAAAACCTTTTCGAATACTGGTATTCTTTATCTCTTCTACTGCTTCTGATCTTTTTTTTTTTTAACTCTCCGTTGCCTTTTTTTTTTCTTTCTACTCTCTGTTGCATTTTTCTTTCTACTGTTTCTGATGCATCTTTTTTCCTCTTCGTTGCTTTTTTTCTTCTTTTTTCTTTTCTCTGTTGCTTTTTTTTTTCTTTCTACTCTTTGTTGCTTTTTTTTTTCTTTCTCCTCTCTGTTGCTTTCTTTTTTCTTTCTGTTTCTAATGTCTTTCTTTTACTCTCTGTTGTTCTATTTCTTCTTTTCCTACGTTGTTTTTCTGTGTTTTTCTCTTCTACTGTGTTGTGTGTGTATTTATATTTTGTGTGGGCTGCATCATGTGTGCATGTCGTGTGTGTGTGTGTGTGTGACGTGGGAGGAGGATGTGAGGGAGTGGGAGAGTTGGGATAATTTTTGTTGAGAATTTTAAGGGAGGAGGTTTAAAGGGATTAGTTAGGATGAGGACGTGAGGGGTTTAGGGTAGTAGGTTATAGGGTTTGTTTTGGGTTTATCAGACGTATGGTGTAGGGATTTTAGGATTAGTGGTAAAGTTATGTTAGGTTAGTATCTTTTAGTTATTTGGTCCTTTTTTTTTTTTAAATTAAAGTTAAATAATATAAAAATATAAGGATAAGAAAAATTAACTAATTATTTCTAAACCAATGAAATATAGCAAAAATTAAATATCTAGTTCATAGTAAAAGAATACTAAAATCCCTAGTTTATTTATTAAACCCAATTTAGAAGAAAACATATTATTATTATTATTATTTATTTATTTTTTGCAAATTTCTTTCTCTTAAAAATAAAAATGAAAATAAGATTTATTCTAAAATGTGACTCTATTTTTAAAGTTTTCAATTTTTAAAATAAAACTAACTAAAATTGACATAAAAATCAAAATATCTAATCTAGACCTAAAAGAAATATTTAAAAGCTAAATAGGGTGTAAAACTTATGTCCGGTCAAAAATTAGGTGTTTACAGAATGTCCCTCTTTGCTTGGAAACATGAAGAGTTTTCAGGCAAAGATGTGAACACTGTGACTGATTTTTGACCTGACTATTATTTGAAAGGCGAAAAGAAATAAAAGGAAAGGATGTACCGAGTCTTGGTTTTGGATAGCCTACATATCCCGGGTTATAAGGGAATCAGGTCACGTGTAGTTCAGGTGGGTAAAAGGATGGAATGATGAGTTGGATGATCGAGTGAGGTCCCTTCGAGATTCCGGTTCGTGGCTCCTGTTATTACATTAAAGAAATGAAAAATACGACAAAAGAAGAAAGGAAATACAAGATCCTATTTACTCTACTTGTCTTGAATCTTCCTTTAGACCTTCACTTGGATCTTCAGTTATCACCTCACCTTATTTCGGTGGGTACCTTGATCTCAAAGTATGATCTTGAAGTTAGAATTTGTGACTTGAACTTGCAACTTGGAGTGAATTGTTGATTATCTTCCAAGTAACAGTTCACAGAATATTCTTGGATGCTTGTTTCTTGATTAGAGGCTGAGAAGATGAATCTTGAGATGTTGGGTTGCTTTATATGTCAAAGCCGACTCTAACTATCCTTACGATTGAGCATTCTTCTTATCTCTGACCAATGATGGAACTTCATTCTTGAATATCAATTCTGTGCTTCACGGGAGAATCTGCAAGCCATCAAAGACAAACAAAAACGAACAAAATTTTTCTGTCCCAGTTTGTACCAGGAAAATTTTGTGAGTGTTAGCAAAATCATGAACCATTTGGGACTGTATTCTGAGGTAGTCAACCTAAAATTTAAAAAAAAAACATGACTTTATTTTGAAGTAGTCGACTTGAAAATAATGACTTTATTCGGAGGTAGTCAACCTAAAATTTAAATACGTGACTGTATTCTGAGGTAGTCAACCTGAAATTTAAATACGTGACTGTATTCTGAGGTAGTCAACCTGAAATTTAAATACGTGACTGTATTCTGAGGTAGTCAACCTGAAATTTAAATATGCGACTGTATTCTGAGGTAGTCAACCTGAAATTTAAATATGCGACTGTATTCTGAGGTAGTCAACCTGAAATTTAAATGCGTGACTATATTCTGGGGTAGTCAACCTGGAATTTTAAATACGTGACTATATTCTGAGGTAGTCAACCTGAAATTTAAAGACGTGACTGTATTCTGAGGTAGTCAACCTGGAATTTAAAAACATGACTGTATTCTGAGGTAGTCAACCTGAAATTTAAATACGCGACTGTATTCTGAGGTAGTCAACCTATGAAAATATGAGAAAAGCAAGGATTTTTGTTCCCTAAAATGTAACCAATAATAACACGATTATATGCGTATCAAAGGAAAAACAAACATTTGAGAACTTTACTTTATAAAGTTCATCATCCCTTTTTTTTATTATCTTTTTTTTATTTTTTTTTATTTTTTTAAAGAACTGTTTTTTCCTAAATTTCTTCTCCCCTGTTTTCAACAAAGAAAAATTTGTTAGTCTTAAAATGGTGGTCGGTTTGTGGCCTTCACTCGCTATGGAAATTGTCTTAGAGCCCATCCCACTTTACGAAAAACGAGGTTGATAGTGATCGACCAAATTGCTTAGAAACTATCTTTGCTTGCAAGAGGCCATGATCTTTCAATGCCCACCTTGACTATTTTGTACTCCGTATCATTTTGCGTATGTGGTGTAACCGATCTTGTTCTTAGAGCGAATCTTTGTTGTGGTGATCCTTCCCCTACTACCTCGAAATAATGCTTTGCTTTTGCGGGCAATTCACTTTCATGGATAGATCACGAATGGCTTTACGCCGTTGCCGATGTAGTGCGTGCCCAGTAGTCTTTGCTCTGTACTGCTAGGAAACTATAGTCAATTTTGCAGCCTTTTCTTTGCTCTTGAATTTGACGCAAGATTATACCGAAAGGGACTCAGAGAACAATACTAGAGATAGGGAGAAGAAAATGACAAAATAAAAAATAAAAGGAGTTATGTTTAAACAAAAAGGTGTCCCTTTCGGGGAAAGAGGGAAGAAACTTATCTGGAGGTATATGCCGACTTTAATGAATCATGACATGCATTTTGGACTGGACGCTTGATCCGTCTGAGCTGTCTAAATCTCAAAATATGGTACCTTTCAATCCAAAACCGAGCTTTCTACGTAGATCGTGTTCATGCCGGAATAGAAGAAACTCATTCGATCAACGGTTCCCTATGCGAGTCTTTACCAACTGACCTTTCTCAACTTACAATCATCTTATAGTGCCCTTGAGGGTTTTCACCAATAAGACTCTCTCATTTTTTTTTTTTGAACTCATTATCGCCTTATAGTGCCAGTAAGGGTTTTCACTAGTAAGACTCTCTCATTTATTATTTCCTCGTTTGCATTCAAATAAAGCGTTGTATACAACACCAAAGTCGCGGCACGCTGATTTGGCATTCTCAAAGATCGATTAGAAGGTCTTAAAGGGAAAAAGCAAAAGAATCATAGATTGAATTACAACTTTGGAACCTTTTTATGAAATAAAAATAAAAAAAAATAAAAAAAAATGTCCCAATTTCTTCGAATACTAGGGAAATATGATTTTTATTTTTTGGTGGGACCGAACCCCAAAATAGGGCTGCCTACGTATCCTTTTAGGAATCAGGTCGAACGTAGTTCAAAAAACACATTTGATTTTTTTCTGGTTTTGGTTTTGGTTTTTTGTTTTGTTTGTGTTTTTTTTTGTTTTTTTTTTGTTTTGTTTTGTTTTTTTTTTTTTTTGCGCTGCATTAGTTCCAAAGAGGGGAAAACAAAGAAAATGTGAATAAAGCTCAAAGGGGCTAGAAAAAGGGTGACCGATGTTTGGATAGTGAGAACGATAGCCTTTCGTCATCCCAAACTGAAAATGCCAAGTACCATAGCGTCGAAGTGAAAACATATCAAACATAATATCTTTTGACTGAGTCTGTGTTAATGGCTATGTCAGTCACCTTTCCCTCTATACCGGACAACTGCAAAGCTCCCTTTGACAACACTTGTTTGATAACATAAGGGCCCTGCCAATTTGGGGCGAATTTTCCCCTCACTTCTTCTTGGTGCGGAAGGATGCGTTTCATAACAAGTTGGCCCACCTCAAAATGTCTTGGATGCACCTTCTTGTTGTAAGCGCGAGCCATCCTTTGCTGGTATAACTGGCCAAAACAAACTGTTGTCAACCGCTTTTCATCGATTAACGATAATTGTTCTAGTCTAGACTTGACCCATTCGGTGTCATCAATCTCTGCTTCAACAATGATTCGAAGAGAGGGGATCTCTACTTCTGCTGGTATGACCGCCTTAGTTCCATAAACCAATAAGTAAGGAGTTGCGCCAACAGACGTGCGGATAGTCGTGCGGTACCCTAAAAGAGCAAAAGGCAATTTCTCTTGCCATTGCCTGGATCATTGTATCATCTTCTTGAGGATCTTCTTGATGTTTTTGTTTGCAGCTTCAACAGCTCCATTGGCTTTAGGTCGATAAGGGGTAGAGTTGTGATGCACAATTTTAAACTGCTCACATACCTCCTTGATGAGATGACTATTAAGGTTGGCTGCATTGTCCGTGATAATGGTCTTTGGTATACCAAAACGACATATGATGTTAGAGTGAATAAAGTCTACCACCGCTTTCTTGGTGACTGATTTGAACGTAACAGCTTCTACCCATTTGGTGAAGTAGTCAATGGCAACTAAAATGAATCTGTGCCCATTAGAAGCTTTTGGCTCAATTGGCCCAATAACATCTATCCCCCAAGCTACGAAAGGCCAAGGAGCAGACATAGGGTGCAACTCCGAAGGGGGCGAATGAATCCGGTCACTGTGAATTTGGCATTGATGACACTTGCGAACAAAACGAAAACAATCTCGCTCCATGGTAAGCCAATAGTATCCTGCTCGAAGAATCTTCTTTGCTAGAACATAACCGTTCATGTGCGGGCCACATACTCCGGAGTGCACTTCAATCATGATCATTTCAGCTTCTTGAGTATTCACACATCTCAACAAATTCAAAACCGGGGTCCTTTTGTATAAGATCTCCCCACTCAGAAAGAAACCATTGGAAAGTCGCCTAATAGTTCTTTTTTGATCTCTATCGGCATGTATTGGATATTGTTGTGTTTTTAGGAATCTTTTGATATCGTGATACCATGGCTCACCATCTGGCTCTACTTCAATTGTATTGCAATAACCATGTTGATCCTTAATCTGAATCTCCAACGGATTAATGTAAGCATTGCCTGGGTATGGAAGCATTGAGGCTAAAGTGGCCAAAGCATCAGCCAACTCATTGTGAAATCTGGGAATATATCTGAACTCAATTGACTTAAACCTTTTCCTAAGGTCCTCCAAACATTGTTTGTACGGAATGAGCTTGATGTCTCGAGTTTCCCATTCACCCTGAGCCTGCCGAATGAGTAAGTCAGAATCTCCAAAAACTATTAATTCATGTGCATCCAGATGAATTGCCATGTTTAAACCCATTATGCAAGCTTCATATTCCGCTGTATTATTGGTACAGAAGAAACGAAGTCGTGCCGTGGAGGGATAATGATGCCCCATTGGTGAAATAAGAATTTCCCCAATCCTGACACCTTTAATGTTGACCGCTCCATCAAAGTATAATTTCCAGACATGACTGTCATCGCGAACTTCTTCCTCAACTGAATTAATCTCTTCGTCAGGAAAGTAAGTATTCAAAGGCTCATACTCATCGTCAACTGGGTTTTCTGCCAAATGATCGGCCAATGCTTGTGCTTTTATAGCGGTGCGGGTGACACAGACAATGTCAAACTCCGTAAGTAAAATCTGCCACTTTGCTAACCTTCCACTCGGCATAGGTTTCTGAAAGATATACTTCAAAGGATCCATTCGAGATATAAGGTGAGTCGTATAGGATGAAAGATAGTGCTTTAGTTTCTGGGCGACCCAAGTCAAAGCACAACACGTTCTTTCTAAAAATGTGTATTTTACCTCATAGCTTGTGAACTTCTTGCTCAAATAATAGATCGCTTGTTCCTTCTTGCCTGTGGCATCATGTTGTCCTAGAACGCAACCAAAGGAATTATCCATCACTGATAGATACAAAAACAAAGGCCTACCCGGTTCTGGCGGGACAAGCACTGGAGGGTTAGATAAATATTCCTTAATTTTATCAAAAGCCTCTTGACACTCGTCTGTCCACTTGACAGCGGCATCCTTCTTCAACAGCTTGAATATGGGCTCACATGTAGTGGTGAGCTGAGCGATGAAGCTACTAATGTAGTTCAACCTACCAAGAAGACTCATGACTTCAGTTCTGTTCTTCGGGGGCGGTAATTCCCCGAATGGCCTTTATCTTGGAGGGGTCTAATTCAATTCCTCGCCGACTAACTATAAACCCTCGAAGTTTCCCAGATGGAACTCCAAATGCACACTTGGCTGGATTGAGCTTGAGGTTGTACTTCCGCAATCTTTCAAAGAACTTTCTCAGATCACGCACATGGTCAGCTTGAGTTTTGGACTTAATGATCACATCATCGACGTACACTTTAATTTCTTTATGCATCATGTCATGCAAGATAGTAGTCATAGCTGTCATGTAAGTTGCCCCTGCGTTCTTCAAACCAAATGGCATGACCCTGTAACAGTAAGTACCCCATGGGGTGGTGAAGGCGGTCTTTTCTGCATCCTCTTCATCCATCAAAATTTGGTGATACCCAGCATAACAATCCACAAAAGATTGAATCTCGTGTTTGGCACAATTGTCAACAAGAATGTGAATGTTAGGCAAGGGAAAGTTGTCCTTTGGACTGGCTTTGTTCAAATCTCTATAGTCAACACAAACTCTGGTTTTCCCATCCTTCTTTGGTACGGGCACAACATTTGCCAGCCATGTAGTAAATCGGACGACCCTGATCACATTTGCACTCAATTACTTCATGATTTCCTCTTTAATCTTATCACTCACCTCTTTCTTAAATTTTCTTTGCTTTTGTTGGACTGGTGGAAAATCAGGGTATGTAGGAAGTTTGTGCACTACCAGATCAACGCTCAAACCCGGCATGTCATCATAAGACCAAGCAAACACATCTTTATATTCAAACAAAACCTGGATTATGTCATCTCTGGTCTTTTGTTCGGCATGAATGCTTAACTTTGTTTCTCTAGTTTCATCAGAAGTTCCCAAATTAATTTCCTCGGTTTCATTTAGATTACGCTTAGGCTTATTCTCAAATTGATCCAGTTCCCTTTTTATTTCTTCAAAAGCCTCTTCTTCATCATATTCATCAACCTCTTGATTCATTATTTCGAGATTAGACAGCTCTTTAAGATCTGGACGTGAATTCCGCATGCATGTCATGTTATTAAAGCCGGCGTTAACGAAACAATTAAATAACAAAATTAGGGAAAAGGAGAAGATAGAATTGACTAAGAAACTGGAACTTCATTTATTGAATTGGAAAGGATAGAAGGGTTAGCATTGGAGCATAACAACTAAACTATATGGATTACCACCCAGAGAATAATCCAAATATAGAAAAACAACAGCAAAATAAACTACCAAGACTCCTTCTTTGTGGGGAGAGGAGTAGCTTCCCAGTTGGCAAGCTTGACTTCTGGGCCAATACGTTGCACATCTGCATGACTAGGGCCTTCACCAATCTGAACCATGTTTACTCCATAGAACATTTCTTTGAGACCTTGACATATTTCGTCCACGTCATCTTGGACAGACACGTCTTTACTCTCTTCAAAACGTGACCTAGTAAAAGACTTGGCAATGTGGGGAACGGGCTTTGGCAATTTCCAAACCTTATTTTTCTGCTCTTTTGCCCATTTTCTGTCAGCATTAGTTGGCCTAAAACCCAAACCAAAAGTATCTTGATTACCAAATGGAGAGATAGGGTCAACAATTCCTTGCAATGACACCCCCAAACCCTTTCCTGGATCATAACCATTTTGCAGCATTTTTGTAGCCACCATGACTGAAGTAGAGGATAGATGAGGCTCTAAGATAGGCTTCCCTTCCATAAACTGATCAGCTGCCACTATTTCAAAGGTCTGAAATATGAGGGATTCACAACCTTCCTTGGCCTCAACACATGGGACAGAAGGGTCTCTATATATTGAAAGATCATCTTCACCGTGAACAATAATTTCTTGTTTCTCATATTCAAACTTGACCACTTTGTGTAAAGTAGATGGCACCGCTCTAGCTGCATGGATCCATGGCCTTCCTAAAAGCAAGTTGTAGGAAGTGTCCATGTCTATAACTTGGAATGTGATCCCAAAATCAACAGGTCCAATTTTTAAAGTAAGATCAATCTCACCAATGGTGTCTCTTTTTGCGCCATCGAAAGCTCGAACACACACATTGTTAGTACGAATTCTATCTGTGCTGATTTTCAAACTCTGCAAAGTAGAGAGGGGGCAGATGTCCACACCCGAGCCTCCATCTATCATGACTCTTTTCACATAATGTTCTTCACATTTGACAGTTAAATGCAAAGCCTTATTATGTCCTTCTCCTTCCACAGGCAACTCATCGTCGGTGAAAGTGATTCTATTCACCTCAAATATTCTATTGGCCATCCTTTCCAGGTGACTTACAGTTGTTTTGTCTGAAACATGTGCCTCATTCAGAATTCTAATCAATGCTTGACAGTGCTCTTTAGAATGTATGAGCAAAGATAGCAATGAAATCTGAGCAGGAGTTTTTCTCAACTGATCAATAATAGAGTAATCCTGGACTTTCATCTTCTTCATGAACTCTTCAGCTTCTTCTTCAGTGATAGGTTTTTTCACCGGAAATTGGCTATCCCTGGCTTGTTTGGCTCTCTTTAGTTCTTCTGGAGCATAACACCTTCCAGAACGCGTTAAACCACCGGTTTCGTCTATTTCTTCAACAATCTCCTTGCCCTTGTAAGTCACAGTGGTTTTGTTGTAGTTCCATGGGACAGTTTTCATGTTTGTCACTGGAATTTGTGTCGTGTGCTTTATCACAATTGGTTCTGTCATCTTTCCTAAACCATTCTGGTTTTGACCAAACCTGGGAAAACCACTAGGAACATATAATTTTGGTCCAGTTACTAATGTCTCTTTTTTCTTTGTTGCTCCAGGAACATACAATATCAACTTCCCCGAGCCTTTGAGATTCGCATTAGAATTTGCACCTTTTACACACAACGGTGCTTCTTGTGCAGACTTTGTCACCATTCCCAACCTTTCTTTTAAGGTGTCAATTTCCATTATTGTTTTGCCTGTTTGCTTATATTCCTTATCGTCACAGATCATCCCAACAACATGAGCATTGTTGTGAGCAGTAAGTGGGTTGTTGGTGACATTCGGAGCCTCTTCGTCATGTATTACAATTGCTTTGTCATCAATTAGCTTCTCAATGGCTCTCTTCAAAGTAAAACAATTTTCTGTGCTATGACCCTGAGCGTTAGAATGATACTCGCACCTGACAGTGGGGTCAAAACCTCTTGCATTTGGGTTGACATTATACGACATGATAGGTTCAATCAAACCCAATTGTATCAATTTCCGCAACAGGCTTGTGTATGATTCTCCAATTGGGGTGAAATTTTCCCTCTGTCTTTGTTTTCTTACATAATCAGTCTTAGGACGTGGATTATAAGGTGCTTGAAAATTTTGTTGTTGGGGACGAAAGCCTTGTGGAGCAGGCGCCCTCCATTGTTGGCGTTGAGGAGGTCGGGCATATGCCTGGGTGTTGAAAACCGTATATTGGGGTGGAACAATTGAGTAGTGGGGATCCTGATGCGGATAAAAATGTTGAGGTGAGTTGGATTGTCCTCGTAAGATTTGGTGGTTTGTCCCCCTTTGAGCAGCACTGGACCCTGATGCCATCATGGATCCTTCCTCTTTCGTTTTTCGATTTCCAAAACCACCAGACCCATTTTGAATTGCTTGGGTGGTAGCCTTGAGTGCTACCTGACTCACAATTTTGCCGGACTTGATGCCATTTTCAACCATTTCCCCAACTTTAATTGCTTCTGCGAATGTCTTTCCCACTGTGGAAAGCAAGTAGTGGAAGTAATCAGGTTCTTGTGCCTGGAGGAAAACATCAATCATTTCCGACTCCTTCATCGGCGGTTTGACCCTGGCAGTTTGTTCCCTCCACTTGATAGCATATTATCTAAAACTCTCGGTAGGCTTTTTTCTTATACTGGCGAGAGAAGTGCGATCAGGCACAATATCAATGTTATACTGAAATTGTCGAACACAATCTCCTGCCATGTCATCCCATGTAGGCCAATTAGAAATATCTTGATCGATGAACCATTCTGAGGCAATTCCCACTAGACTTTCTCCAAAATATGCCATGAGTAATTCTTCCTTACTCTCTGCCCCTCTTAGTTGATTATAATACTTCTTCAAGTGTGCTACGGGGTCGCCGTGACCATCGTACTTCTCAAACTTCGGAGTCTTAAAACCAAGGGGCAAATGAACATTGGGGAACATGCACAAATCTCTGAATGAGACGCTTTTTGGACCTCCTAATCCTTGCATATTCCTCACACTCTGCTCTAGATTCTTCATTTTTCTAGCCATTTCTTCTTGTCCCTCATTCTTAGCAGTTTTCTCGATCTCGACGGGGGAACTATACTGCTGAAAAGGGTTATACGAGTCTGGGACTTTAAAAGTCAATTCCGGAGAATAATATTGATCGTGGTGACCTTTAGATGGAGGCTCATTATTGGACTTCTGTACCAATGTTGGTTGAGGGATTGTAGTAGTTTGTACAGTGGGGATGAAAAGTGGGTTATTTTTGAAGGGTGCATTTGGAGGGCGCACAGTGGAAGTTCCAGAAGTGTTGGATATGTTAACATGTGGACCAAATCCAGGAGGAAAAAGTGGATCACTTGTCGGGGTTTCAATGGGAATTGACATAGTCACATCCGGGAATCCAGGGATTGAAGATGGTGGAGCTTGCCCATTCATCCAAGCCTGGTACATGTCAGCCATTTGTTGTCTCAACATCCTTACTTCCTCTGCTGATGCTGATTCATGTTGAACCATCTGACCTCGAGATTCATCACCGTCTAACTCGTTTCCATCCTTATCGGCCATTATCCCCTTACTTTTGGACCTTGTGTTATATTCGTGAGGAGCCAGTTCAACCACAAACCAACCACCTTATCTTTAAGACGAAAACAAACAAGTTAGGGTTTAGCATTTTACATATATTAATCACACATTGTATGCCATGCACCTAAATTATTTCCCATCTAATATGAGCATCGGAAGGCTTTCATGTTTCATCCCGGCTTTTAGGTGAATTCATTTCTCATTTTATTTATTTATTTATTTCCTCTTTCGGTGATTTTGAAATATTTTGATCGAACCCATTAAGGGATGCCTACGTATCATGTTAAACATGAATCAGATCATTACGTAGTTCATGAAAAAGAACAAAATTGGATTTTTTTTTTAATCAACTAAAAATATTTATATTGATTTTCAAATTAGTATTTTTCAATACAAAGACGTAAAGGAAAATAACCAAAAAGAAAGGCACCATAGACTCGAAAATACTAAATCGGGACTAGAATATCCAAAACAAACTAAAAATAAAGACTCGAAAAGAGTCAGTCTCAAAATACAACTACTGAACTAGAACTCCTAATAATTATAACTAAACTTCAATCTTGAGAAATCCTCAATCTTGCATGTGAACTAATGCATATCTGCTCACGGTGCTTCTGGTCCAGGCTGACCCCCTAACATGCGATAAATCTGCTTCAGTTCTGCTGTGAAGTGGCGTGCGAAGGTAGGCACCTCTCTAGCAAATTGCTCATAACCCATCCCCTGACAGTCCAGACAACTTTGAACAACATGAACAGCTAAATGGTAGACATGTTCTCTAACATCTTGATAGTTCTGCTCTAAGTCTCGGACTTGCTGCTGGCGAGTAGCGGCTATCTCTCTTATACCTGCCTCACGATTCAACGCTAATTCAAGCTGGTTTCGAATTCTTGCTCGGTCATTCATTAATTGGTTCCTTTCTACACCAAACTGAACTCTTTCTCTGTCAAATTCAGTTTGTTGTCGAGCTTGCAGGGTCAAGAATTGAGCTTTCTCATCTTCAAAACGTGCTTTCTCTGTATCAAACAGGTCTCCCTTCTCATCAAGCTTCCTCTGTAACTGATCCACAGCTTGTGTGACAATGCCTAAGTCCTCATACAAGGTTTGAATTGTAGAGCGATGTTTCCCCACAGCTGTTTTGCGGGCTGTCGTAACTTTAGCATCCACCTCTGCCTCCATCTGGGCCAAATACTCTCTGGCATTTGTTTGCTCTTTATCGAGAGCGTGTAGAGTGGACTGATAATTTTTCTCCACATCTACACGGGTTTGCATGATCCTCACTTCGTATACAGCCTGTTTCTCATTTAATCTAGCTCGAAACTCATGTTCAACCTCCAGACGGGCCTGCCAAACTCTTGCTCTGACCTCTGACTCTCTGTCTATATTTCTTTTTCGAGACCCCTCAGGCCCTTTTTCAGACAGGGATGGCTTGCGCAACCACAAAAGGTACCCAGGAACTACTCTCCCCCTGTCACGATCCTCCACCATTTCTCTCAATTCGGAGATTATGCGTCCATACCAAATCTTCAGTATTCCATCACTATCAAAAAGAAAGCCTGGAGGAGTGTCATACATAAATATGCTCATGTTTTCTTCTCGAGGAATTTCTTGAAGTCTACCTAGCTGTCGCATAACCCGAAGTGGGGCATAAGGTTGGACACCCCTGAGCCCAATTAGTACTAGAAAAGGATGGTGTGAGGACATACAAATGATTTCATGTGCGGGGAACCAGTGGTAGTTCCAAATAATCTTATCAGCAGTCAACTTAGAGAGTTTTTCCTCCCAGGCTTTAATACCAATTGGTAAATCACACTTCTCTACCCTTTCTTCATGATCGGTCGTGTAGTTCACCCAATCCGCATTGAATTTTGGTGCAAAATGATGACGATAGAAGTGTTCAAGAAACCAAATTTGTAAAATAATGTTGCATCCCTCAAAATATATAGCACCTTCTTTACATTTGGTCAGTGCTCGGAAGATGTCCCTAAGAATCATGGGTATAAGAGTGGGGTTATCCATCGTAGTCAATGCCTGCACTACTCCAGCCAGACGAATATCAATTTGTTTATCTCGCTCAGGGAAAACAATACAGCCCAGGAATGCAACCATAAAAGCAAAGCGTCTATGTATTTTCCATGTCTCGATTTCTCCTTTATTGTTAAGTTGACCCAAATACTTCTCAAATCCGTCTTCTTGCCCGTACCTTTCATATAAAAACTCCAAAGAAATCCAACCGCTTTCCAAACTTGCTTCCTCCATCTTATTGATTTTTAAATAATTCAAAAACTTAGTTCCATCCACCCGTTTCGGAACTATGGGTCTTTTATTACGAAGATCAGAACCCTGGAGCTTAGAGCCCATCCCCATGAAGCCTGCAATTTCTTCTAAGGTCGGTGTCATTTCATAGTCTGAGAATCGAAACACGTTGTTCTTATGGTCCCATACCTGAACCAATGCCTCAAACACATCTCTTCTAGGTTTGATTTCCATCATATGCACCAGATGCCCCAAGTGAACTTTTACTTGCCTTTGGTCATATCCCCCCATGTTTCTCCACCATTGCCATAGTTTCAGTGGTATTTCATCGACAATCATGAACTTTGGTATCCCTTCAACCCTGGGCCTTTTATCACACACTCCTCTAGTTGGTAGCGACATATTGTACCTTTAGGGAAAATAAAGAAAATTAAGATTGAAACTTACTAAGATACAAAATTCCCGATTTTCTCGAGTATACAAAAAAAAACTTAAAAGAATGAGAAACTTAAAGTAGATTGGGCCAAGACACAGGTCCTTAAATCAATTTTTCGAAACAAACTCTGATAGACTTTATGGGAGGTTTTTAGACTAATTAAAGAAACGATCAAACGGAAGGTAAAACTAACTAATGAGACTATTTTTGCAAGATATAATATTTTTTATACTTTCGAGTAGAGTTTTAAAATTGTCTTAGCAAAAAATGTACGAAGGCGGGACCACAAAGTAATCATTTTTGCAAAATCAACCTCTAATGTGACCGAATAGGAGACAAGATCGACAAAGTGGTTATTCTTATGAAAACAACATTTATTTACTCTCCATTGCAAGATTTAAAGCTATTTTGATAAAGATGGCCAAAAGCAAAAAAAAAAACTAAGAGACTTAAAATTAGCTTTCTTCCCTTTTTTTCTTTTTTTTTTTTTCAAAACAAGATTTTTTTTATTATTTTTTTATCCAAAAAAAAAAGGTTGGAGGGTAATTATTTCTCCCTTATTATTCCTAAACAACCTAAAAACCGGTCAACATGCGAAAGCCTTCCAAATACATGTGTTTTCATATAGCACATAAAATGAACATGGTGGTCTTTTGAAATGGATACCTGTCTTAGACGGACCCGACTCCTGCGCCGAGTCTCACTAAGTCAAATGCACGTGACGTAAATCAAGCGTAGCCTACTAGGGATAATCATTACTTGTGGCTCATTCTACTAGGTTTAACATCCTAAAGGAGAGGGTGTCTAGACTGGCTTACCCGAGTGGACAACTCGAGCCGGGGAAGGGCCAGATCGCCGGTAGCAGAGCTTTTCCGGCTTCACTGGTGGTCCAACCCCGCCTAACATGTGTGACTGCTAATTATCCTGAACCAGGAGCGTAACTGCCCACAGGCTCATTCAGACAGAAAATTTTGTGGAGCGTAACCGCACACACAGTGAACAGTGGTGAATGTGTTCAGAGACTCAGAGGGGTGCGTAAGAGGAGACAATTTATATATGAAGTCACATAATATCAAAGCGGTAAATAAGCAGCAAATAGCAAATCAGGCCAACAAGCACATAATATATATCCAAGAAATAAAGAAAGCCAAATACAAGTAAATATATAAAGCTTGAATTCTGGTTATCCCCAGCAGAGTCGCCATCTGTCACACCCCTTTTTTTTCGTTATAAAAAATAAATTAATTTAATTTGTTGGTTTAAAAAGGGTTTTTCCAATTAAAGTGACGTTTTGAAAAGGGACTATTTATTTTACAGAGTCGCCATTTGGAATTGAGTTTCGGTGTTCCAAGTCACCTTATGAATCCCTAATCAAAAGGAAATGACTCTATTTTTATTGGTCTACAAAAATAAAAGTACGGGTAAGGAATTCTGTTGACCGAGGGGAAGGTATGAGGCACTCGTCGAGTCCCGTGGTTCTAGCACGATCGCTTTATCAACTTGTGTTCGGCTTAAATTATTTATGGAAAAAATGTATTTAAAACTAAGCAAATTCTGAATGAACAGAATATTATGGAATCAACAAAAGGTCAATCCCTTTTACTCAACTTTTATTAAGAGAATCATTTTTTACTTTTTACTTTTAAAAGACATCAGTAGTGCTCTTTTCTTTATTATTATTATTATTATTATTATTATTATTATTATTATTATTATTATTATTATTAATTACAGTAACCACCTATTCAACTTGGAACACAAATCAATGATAAATCTAAATCTACTTTTTGTGCTAGCAGAATACGTTCCAAAGTTCATAATCTCGTTTTTTAATAAGTAAAGAAAATTGTTTAACAAAAAATAATACTCATAAAACAACTAAAAAAAAATACTCATAACACAACTACGCTAACTAGCATGCCATTAAAGATTTTTGATGCAACAAAACAACTTTGAAGATTACTCCTGTTTGTACTTTAGCATCCTCGTAAGAAAAAATAGCAACAAACAAATAAAATAACATGATAGAAATATGAAATTGTACGTTGTAACTCTAATACTCTAATAGCAAAATATCAACTACAACATGCTTATTATTAGACTTTAAAAGTACTCCTACCATAACTGGTCAGACCATCAAAATAGGAAGGAAGCTTAGTGACATGTGAATAAATTTATTATAGCTAATCAAATGGAAAATATAATAGCTACTTCAGATCCTTCATAAATTGATGTAAATTTCTGCATCCACTTTAGAGAAGAAAAAAATTAACTTAAGCATGCAATAACAATCACATGTTATACCAACTTTATTCTAAATTTAACGATACAAGAATCGGAACATACTTTATGTTATAACATCGAAGAACAATAGGCGGCTAAACAAATTCGAAATTTGAGCAACCTCGTAACATTGAAATCAGGTCTCATATAATCGTGATATTAAATCATACAATGAAGATTGAGTGTTACCTTTGTGTAATATCTCGCTGAAAAACAATAATATGAAGCTATAATATTCTACCGATTTCCCAGTTAGCAATGACTAACTTCAAGTCCACGAACTCAAAACCGCGAAAGGGAAACCTCGAACTCCAACTTAATTTTCAAACAAAAACCTTTTCGAATACTGGTATTCTTTATCTCTTCTACTGCTTCTGATCTTTTTTTTTTCTTTCTACTCTCTGTTGCTTTTTTCTTTCTACTGTTTTTGATGCATCTTTTTTCCTCTCCGTTGCTTTTTTTCTTCTTTTTTCTTTTCTCTGTTGCTTTTTTTTTTCTTTCTACTCTTTGTTGCTTTTTTTTTTCTTTCTCCTCTCCGTTGCTTTCTTTTTTCTTTCTATTTCTAATGTCTTTCTTTTACTCTCTGTTGTTCTATTTCTTCTTTTCCTACGTTGTTTTTCTGTGTTTTTTTCTTCTACTGTGTTGTGTGTGTATTTATATTTTGTGTGGGCTGCATCATGTGTGCATGTCGTGTGTGTGTGTGTGTGACGTGGGAGGAGGATGTGAGGGAGTGGGAGAGTTGGGATAATTTTTGTTGAGAATTTTAAGGGAGGAGGTTTAAAGGGATTAGTTAAGATGAGGACGTGAGGGGTTTAGGGTAGTAGGTTATAGGGTTTGTTTTGGGTTTATCAGACGTTTGGTGTAGGGATTTTAGGATTAGTGGTAAAGTTATGTTAGGTTAGTATCTTTTAGTTATTTGGTCCCTTTTTTTTTTTTAAATTAAAGTTAAATAATATAAAAATATAAGGATAAGAAAAATTAACTAATTATTTCTAAACCAATGAAATATAGCAAAAATTAAATATCTAGTTCATAGTAAAAGAATACTAAAATCCCTAGTTTATTTATTAAACCCAATTTAGAAGAAAATGTATTATTATTATTGTTATTATTTTTTTTGCAAATTTCTTTTCTCTTAAAAATAAAAATGAAAATAAGATTTATTCTAAAATGTGACTCTATTTTTAAAGTTTTCAATTTTTAAAATAAAACTAACTAAAATTGACATAAAAATCAAAATATCTAATCTAGACCTAAAAGAAATATTTAAAAGTTAAATAGGGTGTAAAACTTATGTCCGGTCAAAAATTAGGTGTTTACACACGGTCGTATGCAATATAATTTACCCAACTATGAGTCGGGGTCAATCCCACGGAGAACAATATGCTAGGCGATTAAGAAAGTAAGGAACTTTCACCAACTAAGCTAAAGCCAAACGATAGATAATATTTTGGTTTTTGATTAAGATTATGACTAATTCAAAAATATAAACTAATCTAGAAAGCGAATAAAATGATCAATGGCCACAAGCATGGATACAAGGGAAATTACTCTCAAGTAACGATCCAATGTATTTTACAATTTTACAACTAAGAGCGGGTTTATGTTAATAAATAATGATTTCTAAAATCTCACTGAAAGTTTCTCAACCAAATCAATGAATTTCACTCTAAGCTTTCTCAAGCCTTAGAGTGTGATGTTAAACACAATCAATTCAACCTCAAGTTAACTATCGTATCTCTAGCTCAAGTTATTAGATGAGTTTAATGACCCAAATCCTTGCTATCTAACTCTTTTCCTAACTTTCACTTTCTTTCTCAAGCAAAGTAAAAGTACTTAGGCACAAATAATGTTTGCAACCATTAAGAGACATTTAAGCATGAAGAGTTAATAGAGAAACAATAAACCCACTTCATTAGAAATTAAAATCATTCAATACATAAGCAAAATGAGAGATAAATCCAAACCAAACATATGAATATTTGCATAAACAAGATTCAAGTAATGGAATAGAAATCTACACACTTAGATATACAATACAAAACAAGGAATTGAAGAAAGGATTAAGAAATATCTCATTGAAGTGCTTCCAATCTTCTCCTCCAATGGTGTAGAAAAACCCTAGCCTCCAAGCTTGTAAGAAAAATGACCAAAGATGTTCAAGATATGCCTCCTAGTCTTCCTTTTGTAGTTCCCCAATTTTTCCAAGTCCAAAAAATGACAAAATATGTCCCAGATTTTAGTATTTGCAGTTCTGCCCGTTTTGTGCAAATCTGTCCCGTTTTTGCAAAACTGTCCACTTTTGACAGTTTTGCAAAACTGTGCAGTTTTTGTCCAATTTGGCCTCTTTTTGACTTTATTTTCACTTAGTTTCTTCCGATCACTTATAAATCACATAAACTTATAAAATGGAAGTAAACGACATTAAATACACTATTTTCTCAATCAAAACACAGCAAAAGTCTAAGATTAAAGAAGAAATAAGTTGGTAAAATACCAACTTATCAAACCCCCAAACTTAAACTATTGCTTGTCCTCAAGCAAATCAAATTATAATTTCCTTCAAAGGACTCCATTAAAAAGTGCATCAACATCATACCAAGTAAAAATTGGTCCACTTTAAGCACAAACACATGACTTTGATTGGTACCAACAATTAATCCAAGACATATGATTCATCAACTTCTTCTCAAAAACTTCATTTTCATTTCAAGTGCTCAAACACCAAGTTAATCAAAGTAGCAATCAAGTCATGACACTAAAGCTTCAAAATTTGCCTCCTTATCACAAAACAACTTTCTTTTGTTCATTTCTCTTAATTGAAAAATGGAACAAATTCACAACTTAAATTCTCATGTGCCCTCACAATCAAGAGAGAATCCCAAGCTCACAAAATGCAATTAAAAACACAAATGGGATATTAAATGGAAAGAATTAACTCTCTTCTCTCACAAAGATGTTCAAATGCACAAGTAGTACCATAAGCTTGCCCTTCATGTATTTCTCCACTAATGTAGACACACTTGGTTCAAAATCAATTAGGACTTAAAGGGTTGTAATGTAGGCTTTTGGTTAAGGTAGGGCACAATTTGGAAACCCCCCTAATCAATACAATTTTCAACAATCAAAGCACACTTCCTTTAAAACTTTTCCACCATTTTCTTCATCTTTTCATTTCACCACCTAGTCTTCCCATTATTCACAACTCTTTATTCTTCCTTCATTTTTTTTTCTATTTTTTTTTCACCTTTCAAGCAACTTCCACATCACACTTTACCAACCATCACCCCCAAACTTAGGCTTTTAGGTTATGTTTAAACTTTCAAAACACTTAGGGAGGTAGGATGCCAAAAGATAGGTCAATGAAGAACAAAGGGGTAAAGCTTGTAACATGATTGCCAAAGAAAAGGTTAAAGGCTCAAAAGGGGTTGACTAGGGGAAATATGCAAGGGTAGGAAATTAAGGGCACAAAAAAAAAATGATCCAAGGAAGGCCTAATATCATTTTCCAAACCAAGTTAATCTAGGATTTCGCCTTAAAACACATTCCGGGCAAGTGCTGGACCACAAGTTATGCAAAAGAACTCACAAATAAACCTCACCACACGTGGCACATGAAAACCTAAGTAAAATATGTATCCAAAACCTAATTGAAACAAATGAACTCAAAAAGTTACTTCTAGTCTAAAGAGACTATTTAGTGAACAAAAGAGCCAAACATTGAGTCTAAAAGTCACAACACGAATCCTTACTTCAATCATTTTCTTTTTCAAAATTCAAGAATTCATATGCCAAGGTTTAAATATGTTGGTACCAAGTAAGCCAAAAGTTAGTCAAGGGGCAAAAAAAACAAAAAAAAAAAAAAAAAATCACATCCCAACACCATTTTTACTCCTAAACTACCTAACTAAGAACAGAAATAAAATAATTAAAGTGACTAATCCACAACATGCCAAAAGAACAACATTTTCAAAAATTTGAGCAAGTTCCATTTGTAACAACGTCTATCCACAGCCACACCAACAGTCACAAAACAAGCCCGACAAGGGCACAAATAAAGCATAACCAAAATATAATGTGCTAGCTACCACATGTCACCCCCAACTACAAACATTGTAGTGTCCTCACTGCACATAATCAAAACAAAACATAAAATAGTAAGGAAAAGAATTTTTTTTTTTTTTTTACTCTCTGTCACGACCTGCGAGTCGCAGGTGATGTCACCTAAAAAAAAATTTTTTTTTTTTGTTCTCTGTCATGACCTGCGACTCGCAGGTTATGACAGCTGAAAAAAAAATTTAGCAGCATTTACTGGTTTGGGAGCTGTCCGGAAATTCGATATGCTCAAAACAACTCCAAAAATTCTGAAATTTTGCGGATTAGTCAAAAACCATAAACTAACTTATTCTAAAAAATAAAAATTCAAGAATGATTTAAAACTTTTAGAATGATGGGTTACCTCCCACCAAGCGCTTGATTTAACGTCGCGGCACGACGATTACCTTTACCACTTTTCTCGCCATTTGGAGCTTATGAATTGGCGCCCCAACTTTGAATCAAGATTCCGGTGATGCTCATGAGGCGGTGGTAGGAAAGCAAAGAGGCCAATTCTCGAGTGTCGCATTTTGCACTTCTTGGCCCGTAAGTGAGGCATGCCATTTTGTTTTCTTGGCATAGCAAACTTCAAAATGAAAACGCTTTCTTCTTCATCTCCAAAATTCTCCATAGGCTCGGTTAGTTCAACTTCCATTTCACTAACCAAGCATAATGTTGAAAAATGGTTGGAATGTGGTCTAAGGCGCTCCATTTTCAAATTCACTTCATTTTTGACATCCTCACCCAAAAATGAAATAGAGTCTTCAAAAACCATTTCATGAACTTTTTTATGCAACTCTAGTATCATTTCTTCAATTTCGGCATCTTGCATTATTTTTTTGTTGGTCGGTTGGCAATTCATCATTAGCTCTTGAAAATCAATCTTGACCACTTCTTCATTGGAAACCAACTCAAAACTACAATCCGTGGCCCTTTGGTATTGAGCATTACATGCCTCAATCTTTGCATTCAATTCGGCCTTCAATTTTTGGATAGCAATTTCAAGTAGCTCTACTTCTTGATTTTGCTCAACATGCATTTTTATAAATTCTTCCATCATCCGTGAAATGCCTTCACGGTGATCCCCATAGGCTTCAAGTTGTTGAGCTTGATTCATTAGCCAATCTTGGCTCACAATTTCCATCTTGTCAAGTTTTTCTTCATTGTGAGAGTCGTCCAACTCTTGTAAAAATCCATCCATGGTGAGATATACCTTTTGGATAGTTTCATCATCTCCATGTTGAACTTCTTCCCACAATTTGGTCAAGACTTGCCCATAGTTTTTGTTTCTCCCCATTACGCTTTTCAAAATTTCCTCAACTTCTTCTTTTTGAGAATTGGAGATTTCTTCTTCAAGATTTTGCTATTCTTCAAGTTGAACCACTTCTTCACTTTCACAACTTTCGTTGTGGACACAAGGATTTTCGGGCTCATCTTTCAAATTTGAAATCTCTTCTTCAACCAATTCATTTTGAGGAGTAGACACTTCCATGACAATTGAGGAATTGACATCCTCAAATGAATCATTCATCCTTTTCATAGCTTCTCCATTTTCTAAAATGGATTGTTGGACGAGCTTTCGCTCTTCCTCCATTTTAGCTTCTCGGTCTAAGTATGTTTGGAGCATTGCCATGATGCCTTCAAATCCGGCACTTTGTCCTTCACTTGCCATGTCATTTTCCCTATCAAACTCAAAAGCACAACTAGCATTTTCGTTAGAACAACATGGGGGAGGGGAAGCAAAATAATTGGGACAATCACCCCAATGTCCACCTCGACCACCACATATATTACAAATATTCCCATCATAGGATTGAGACGGTGCACACATCTCTCTCCCGGGAGCATATTCACAATCTTGCCAAAAGCGGGGTCCTCCACAATATGGACATGGGTCATCAAAATATAGGTAGCAACCATCAAACCCATTTTCATTACAAGATGCCATTGTTTTTTTTTTTTTTTTTAAATTTACTTTAGCAAAAGCAAAAACTGGACAGTTTTGCAGAGGCAAAAACTGGACAGTTCTGCAAAAACTGGACAGTTTTGCAGAAACAAAAATTGGACAGTTTTACAGGTTTGCAAAAACTGGTCAGTTTTTTTTTTTTAAAGATAAAATAAAGCAAAGAAAGTTCGGACCAAAGCAAGTTAGCTTAAATCTCAAACTAAACCAAATACGCCAAATTGTTCCCCGGTAACGGCGCCATTTTTGATAACGTCCAAATCCACTCCCCAAAGAGAAAGTGTACACGGTCGTATGCAATATAATTTACCCAACTATGAGTCGGGGTCGATTCCACGGAGAACAATATGCTAGGCGATTAAGAAAGTAAGGAACTTTCACCAACTAAGCTAAAGCCAAACGATAGATAATATTTTGGTTTTTGATTAAGATTATGACTAATTCAAAAATATAAACTAATCTAGAAAGCGAATAAAATGATCAATGGCCACAAGCATGGATACAAGGGAAATTACTCTCAAGGAACGATCCAATGTATTTTACAATTTTACAACTAAGAGCGGGTTTATGTTAATAGATAATGATTTCTAAAATCTCACTGAAAGTTTCTCAACCAAATCAATGAATTTCACTCTAAGCTTTCTCAAGCCTTAGAGTGTGATGTTAAACACAATCAATTCAACCTCAAGTTAACTATCGTATCTCTAGCTCAAGTTATTAGATGAGTTTAATGACCCAAATCCTTGCTATCTAACTCTTTTCCTAACTTTCACTTTCTTTCTCAAGCAAAGTAAAAGTACTTAGGCACAAATAATGTTTGCAACCATTAAGAGACATTTAAGCATGAAGAGTTAATAGAGAAACAATAAACCCACTTCATTAGAAATTAAAATCATTCAATACATAAGCAAAATGAGAGATTCATCCAAACCAAACATATGAATATTTGCATAAACAAGATTCAAGTAATGGAATAGAAATCTACACACTTAGATATACAATACAAAACAAAGAATTGAAGAAAGGATTAAGAAATATCTCATTGAAGTGCTTCCAATCTTCTCCTCCAATGGTGTAGAAAAACCTTAGCCTCCAAGCTTGTAAGAAAAATGGCCAAAGATGTTCAAGATATGCCCCCTAGTCTTCCTTTTGTAGTTCCCCAATTTTTCCAAGTCCAAAAAATGACAAAATATGCCCCAGATTTTAGTATTTGCAGTTCTGCCCGTTTTTTGCAAATCTGTCCCGTTTTTGCAAAACTGTCCACTTTTGACAGTTTTGCAAAACTGTGTAGTTTTTGTCCAATTTGGCCTCTTTTTGACTTTATTTTCACTTGGTTTCTTCCAATCACTTCTAAATCACATAAAATTATAAAATGGAAGTAAACGACATTAAATGCACTATTTTCTCAATCAAAACATAACAAAAGTCTAAAATTAAAGAAGAAATAAGTTGGTAAAATACCAACTTATCACATATAAAACGCACATACACGCGCTACATTTTCCAAACCGTGATTCTCTTTAATTTATTCAAGCATAAATCATTAACCGCTTCATGGCAAGCCAATCAACTCATTCCACCTCTCAAAGACATTATTTGTTTATTAATTTTATTTATTGAGAAGAAGAAACTAATTTGATTTGATAAGTCACTAATTTTTTCCTTTTTATAGATGATTACTCTAGTGTTCATCACGAAGGAAGCCCGTTATTTCACTCTTCGGTTATCTAAATTCAACTTCTGCCTTGGATTTTTTTTGTTTTGGCCTATAAATCTATCATCAAAGGTAATGTTAATCATCATTGTAGGTTAGATTCATTTTTATTTATTCTTAATTTTGTATGGTCTCTAACAACATTTTGATATATTTTCTTCCTCAAAGAATACTTAGATTATTATTTGTGAAACATATTCGTTCATTTTTTTAAAAATTTTATCCTTATATCATTTCAAGTGCATCTGAGACTGTCTTATATAATGTGGAGTTTATAATATTAACTAATCACATAAATATTATATTTAGTAATGATAAAAATAATATAAGATAATGGTTGAAAATATTGCACCATATTTAAATGATTTTGTTTTTGTGTCATGAATTGGAGAAGAGGAAGTAAAATAAATTTATAATTAAGTAGTCCATTTTAAAGATGATGAGATTCGAAACTTGTGAATTCTCTAGGCATAACTTTTTTATACGAACTTTCTCTATAATGAAGACAAATAGAAAAATAACGTATTCTAGGGAACGCTAATCAACAAAATAATTAGTTTTGACCGAGAACCTAAACAAAGGCAAGGTTTGATAGTTAAAATTGAAGTTCTCTGTATGATTTAATTTTAAGGAAGGAATTTTCGTGGGTGAATTTCTAATGATCTACTAATCAAGGACTACATATTTTTTCCTATTTACAATATCTTTCATAAAATGTATTTCTTGTAATGCTTTTATTCTTATTAGGTTTCACATACTCCCTCCGTTCACTTTTACTTGTCCACTATTTCAAAAATATATTTTCACTTTTACTTGTCATTTTTCACATATCAAGATAAGACAATTTTTTTCTTCTTGTTTTACCCGTAGTATTAATTACTAACTTCAAATCATTTGTCAAATCCAATAAAAATATGCACCAATTAATATGGATAAATTGATAAATTATGCACTTTATTTATTATTTCTTAAATACCGTAAAAAGTCTAAAGTGGATAAATAAAAGTGAACAGAGGGAGTATTACCTAATTTGACATCATAAGGATAAGTTAATTCTATGTTATTACCTGCTTAGTTAAATCATTCATCAACCTTTCATGAATATACCAAGTCTTGCTATTAATAATTATATAATGTAAAGTAGGCTATCTCGATTTAAACAAAAGGCTAAAAGATGTATGGATAATAAAAGTTATTATTTTATGCCCTTTTCAACATCATCATTTTTATATTAATTGATCACGTCAATTATTTGCATAGGAGAAGAAGAATTCATACATGATAGCTAGAAAATGGTAAAGTATGTCATATCGAATGTAGAAAAATTAAATATGAAAAATCATGACAAACACGTCCACGTAAGATCCGATAAATCTAATAAAGTTATTTGTTATCCATAATTTTATATTTTTGCCACATTTGTGCTCGTGCATGTATATGTATATATTCACATAGTATTAATGTATTTATTTTTCAATCCCAAATAATTACTACATTTTTGTAGGTGTATACCATGAAATCGATAATACTTTAGTAGCCATTCTAAGGAAGACATATGTTGATCGAATTTCGCTACAACTTTTACAAAGTAGTATTTTCATTCAACGACAAATTCTTTATATGTATGCGGCGATAAAAAGGAGAAGGCTAAAGTGTCTAAAAGACAAGGCAACAACTAAAACGTGAAACATTTTTAGGCATAGGCGTTGTTGTTTATATTCACATGTAAACCGTGTTATTGAAATATCTAAAAAATAGGAAACAATCAAGCAAAATATTTGATATATTATAACTATAGTTATCACTAAAACATTAACTTCTGCATTATCTTCAACACAATATTAACAATACAGACTTAATGACACACACACACACACAAAAAAAAGACAGTGCCAGAAGTAGAAACCAATATTAAAGAAACATATGTTTTCCCAGATTTAAATTAAAAATTTCATCTCTATAGCTTCAGATGATATCCAATTATTTAAATCTTGACAAACAAATTACAATATGACAATTCACATTGATCATTCGTAGAAACTTGTACTTTATTATTTCATGATAATTATTCAACCAAAAATTTAATTTTGATAATATTATATTGTTTCGAAAAAAATACATACCCCCCCCCCCCCAACCCCCAAACTTCTATTCAAAACTCACTTTAGCAATTTAACTTTACGGGAATTTATGTACCCCCTAAACAACTTTCAACTGAATTTTGTTCAACCCGCTTTTTTCCCAAACCAGTTGGAAGCTGGGTGTTGTTGAGCCACTCGCTTTCTGATTCGGTCACGTCATTTAATGATTTTTCAAATATATTCTTCCAAACTAAAAGGCAAGTAATATAAATCCCAACCTACCCCAAATAAAGAACCCAACCCATTAATATAAATTCAAAGGTTTATTTATTACTCATATTTCCACATTAATTAATCCCTTAAATAAACACATCTCTTCCAACACCAAAACCCACTCACTGACGTCGTCCCGAAAATCTATCGGAAGTACTAAACTGCATCTCACCTCCGAAGATCGGGAGTTTTTTTGTAGAAAATATTAGTTTTTGGGTGAGTTCATGCAGAGAACCCATGATTTTTCTTTGCCAGCGACGTACATACTTAATTTTTCAGTAGATCGAAGCCATCGCCATCTCTGATATTCTTTTGAATTGGTGGTCTGATAATTTTCTTAGTGCCGGAAACAAGTCACCGGAAATGGACTGTGGGTCAAATCTTCCTGTTTTACCCATAGTATTAATTACTCAATTAATATGGGTAAATTGGTAAATTATGCACTTTATTTATTATTTCTTAAACAACGTGAAAAGTTCAAAATAGACAAATAAAAGTGAACGGAGGGAGTATTACCTAATTTCACATCATAGGGATAAGTTGATTCTATGTTATTGCCTGCTTAGTTAAATCATTCATCAACCTTTCATAAATATATCAAGCCTTGCTATTAATAATTATATAATGTAAAGTAGGCTATCTCGATTTAAACAAAAGGCTAAAAGATGTATGGATAATAAAAGTTATCATTTTATGTCCTTTTCAACATCATCATTTTTATATTAATTGATCATGTCAATTATCTGTATAGGAGAAGAAGAAATCATACAAGATATCTAGAAAATGGTAAAGTTTGTCATATCGAATGTAGAAAAATTAAACATGAAAAATCATGACAAACACGTCCACATAAAATCTGATGAATCTAATAAAGTCATTTGTTATCCATAATTTTATATTTTTGCCACATTTGTGCTCGTGCATGTATATGTATATATTCACATAATATAATGTATTTTGTTTTTGTCAATCCCAAATAGTTACTATATTTTTATAAGTGTATACCATCAAATCGATAATACTTTAGTAGCCATTCTAGGGAAGACATATGTTGATCGAATTTCGCTACAACTTTTACAAAGTAATATTTTCATTCAACGACAAATTCTTTATATGTATGCTGTGATAAAAAAAAGGAGGCTAAAGTTTCTAAAAGACAAGGCAAAAACTAAAACGTGAAACATTTTTAGGCATAAGAGTTGTTGTTTATATTCACATGTAAACCGTGTTATTGAAATATCTAAAAAAAATAGGAAATAATCAAGCAAAATATTTGATAAATTATAAGAATAGTTATCACTAAAACATTAACTTCTGCATTATCTTCAACACAATATTAACAATACAGACTTTATAACACACACACACAAAAAAAAAAAAAAAAAAAAAAAAAACAGTGCCAGAAGTAGAAACCAATATTAAAGAAACATATGTTTTCCCTGATTTAAATTAAAAAATATCATCTCTGTAGGTTCAGACGATATCCAATTATTTAAATCTTGACAAACAAATTACAATATGACAATCCACATTGATTATTCGTAGAAACTTGTACTTTATTATTTCATGATAATTTTTCAACCAAAAATTTAATTTTAATAATATTCTATTGTTTCGAAAAAAAATACATACCCCCCACAACTTTCAACTGAATTTTGTTCAACCCGCTTTTTCCATTTAATGATTTTTTAAATATATTCTTCCACACTAAAAGACAAGTAATATAAATCCCAACCTACCCCAAATAAAGAACCCGACCCATTAATATAAATTCAAAGGTTTATTTATTACTCATATTTCCACATTAATTAATCCCTTAAATAAACATATGTATTCCAACACCAAAACCTACCCACTGTGGTCGTCTCGAAAATCTGCCGGAAGTACTAAACTGCATCTCACCTCCGAAGATTGGGAAATTTTATGTAGAAAATGTTAGTTTTTGAGTGAGTTCATGCAGAGAACCCATGATTTTTCTCTGCTAGCGACGTACATATTTAATTTTTAAGTAGATCGAAGCCATCGCCATCTCCGATATTCTTTTGAACTGGTGGTCTAATAATTTTCTCGGTGCCGGAAATGGAGTTGGCGAAGTTTAACGCCAAACCTCCTGCCAAAGAAGAAAGGGAAAAAAAAAACTAAAAAGAGAAAAAAGAAGAGAATAAAATAGTGTGGTAAAAATTAAGGGCTTAGGGAGTTATCTGTCGAAGATGGCATTTGGTACAAGAACAACAAAATATAAGAAAGAGAGAGAAAGAAAATCGTATAGAGACAAAGAAAATTTAATGAAAAGGAAATAATAAGAAAATTAATTCCAATCCAATTAAATGACGACACGTATATAGTTTGAATTAGTGTTTGTATTGTTTTTTCTCTTCATCCGCTTTTGAGAAGCTGATGGTAATTATTTTCCCATGACACACTTTAGGAGTAATTAAATTCACTTCAAACAGAATAGGGGATAAAAGTTTTTATCAAATTTTGATTTGGATAATTCTAATTCAAATTATTAAATTAATTTTACATGATTAAAATGAAATAAAATAGAAATTTGATTTTCTATTTAAATGAAGAACTACTATTTTAAAATTTTTGGTAAATATTCTTGGTTTAGCTCATTTTACTTGTCATGTTGGCTTTTGCACAGTTAAGGAAGCGTCAATTAGAATTATAATTTGACTAATTTATCTTATTCATTATTTGATCTCCATTTAATATTATTTTTTCTTTTACGACATTAATCTCTTTTCACATTTATTAGAGTAATAATAAAAATGAAAAAGTAATTAAGTTCTATCTTATTTTAAAATATAAATATTTTAAGTATATTTATTTTAGTAAACATAAAAAATAAATGACATCGCGGAATACCAAATACAACAGTTAAATATCTAGATTAGATCTCAGGCTAATATAAGAAAATAAAGGAAATTATATGGTTTAGATACTTAACCTTTTGAAGAAAAGCAATAATATGGGGTCCAAGTTTTTTACTGAACAATAATTTCATTTGCTCCAACTAATGGGTTAATACGCATGTGGCAATGAATCCACCATTATTGACTTAATGGGGGTATGATTTTTTAATATGGGGTGCATGTTTTTTTTTTTTTTTAATATGGGGTTCATTTTTTTTTTATATTGCTTGATTTTTTTAATATAGGGTCCTTTTTTTTTTTACATGAGTTTGGAGATGGTGGGGTCCATTTTTTTCCTTTTTTTTATATTGCTTGGTGTTTTTAGTATGACGCCCACCTTATAATTTTTTTTTTTTTTAAGGTGACTGACGATGAAGCACGGGTAAAACCCATGCTTCTATATTGTAGTAATTAGCATGAATTTTTATGTTGTGTAAAATGTTAAATTTTAATGGTTAAAACATATATGTAAAAATATAAAATATACTATGAATAAATAAGTATTATTACTTTTTGGTTAGCTAAAATCACAGTCTTTCAAACAGAGGCGGAGCCAGGATTCGAAGCTTGTGGGTTCGGGGTTCTAATTCTTTAAAGTTACTGGATTCTTAATTAATAATTTTTTACATATTTGACAAAAATTTTAATATAAATACATGGTTTAAATAAAAGCTACTGCGTTCGGCCAAACTCACATCCGATGGGCTGGTTCCGCCCCTGCTTTCAAATACCTTCATTTGTCCCCTTGTTAGGTCCACTTTCAATTACAAAGATTTTTATTACCCAATAAAAATTGTATCTTCTTAGGTTGTTAATTGGCACAACTTCGTTCGCCAAGTCCTTTCCAATTTTCGTTGCAAGATTATCTAAAATAAATTGTGCACAAGAATTTTAATTAAAATAATGTATAATTCTATAAATAATTTATTTTATGAGATAAGATTAGAAGATTAGTTTGCCTGAATAGATGAAACTTGTGATTATATGAACAGGTGAAGCATATTGATAATGTCCAAATCCACTCCTCAAAGAGAAAGTGTACACGGTCGTATGCAATATAATTTATCCAACTATGAGTCGGGGTCGATCCCACAGGGAACAATATACTAGGCGATTAAGAAAGTAAGGAAATTTCACTTACCAAGCTAAGCCAAACGATATATAATATTTTGGTTTTTTTGAGAAATTTTCAACTAATGCGGAAATGTAAACTAACCTAGAAAGCAAGTAAAATGATAAATGGCCACAAGCATGGATACGAGAAACTCTCAAGTAACGATCCAATGTATTTTATGATTTTACAAGTAAGAGCCGGTTTGTGTCGATAGATAATGGTTTCTAAAATCTCATTAAAAGTCTTCCAACCAAATCAAGGAATTTCACTCTAAGCATTTCCAAGCCTTAGAGTGTGATATCAAGCACAACCAATTGAATCTCAAGTAACTTTCTTATTCCTAGCTCAAGTTATTAGATGGGTTTAATGACCCAAATTCTTATTAATTAATCTTTCCCAACCTAGATTTCCTCTTCCGAGCTCAATCAAAGTAAACGGGCGAGTCTTAAGGTTAGCTAATCCTTTAAGAAACATTAAAGAAACAAGATTAATTAAAATAACAAAAAGACCCACTTCAATAGCAATAAAAATCATTCAATACATAAGCATAACAAGAGTTTTAATCCAACACTTTAATCATAGAATATTTCCATAAACAAGATTCAAGTAATGGAATAAAATATAACACCCTTAAATAAGCAATACAAAGCAAGGAATTGAAGAAAGGGTTGAGAAATTTATCATTAACGAGCTCCAATCTTCTCCTCCAAAGGTGTGGTGTAAAACCCTAGCTCCAAAGCTTGTGTTGAATGGCCAAAGATCAGTTTTACAAACCCTAACATTCTATTTATATAAGTGCCAAAACAGGAACAAAATCTGAACAAAAATACCTTGCGTGCACAACATGCGTCTCGCAGGTTGTATCGCATGTTCAACCTGCGGTTCGCAGGTTGTACAAAACTCTCGCAGGTCTTGCAATGTACAGTGATGACTTGCAGCACATGCGGTCGTGGATGCGTCTCGCAGGTGATGCTCGCAGATGCTACATCCAATTTCTTCAAATTTTCAAAATCTCTGTACAAACTTGCTGCAGAACATGTGGCTCGCATGTGTGACCTGCGGCTCGCATGTGTGACCTGCGACTCGCAGGTCACGTTTCTTCTATTTTGGCTTGTTTTGCTCTATTTTGCTCTATTTTGGTCCATTTTGCTCTGTTATGCTCTCTGGACATCTTATCCTACAAAACGACATAAATACACGAAAAGTAACACCAAAAGTGCTTGAAGAGTTACAAAAGCTTAAGAAATTAGCATCAAATATCCCGTAATTTCACGGCACATCAACACTCCCAACTTAAAGTCTTTGCTTGTCCTCAAACAAATCAAAACCAAAATCTCAATGAGGATCCACTTTAAGCGCAAAAACATGACTTTCATTGGTACAAATAATTAGGCTACAAGCATGTGAAACTTCGACCAAATAACTGCCTCATTTCAAAATACAATTTCAAGAATGCAATGGAGTTTCAAAATTTTCAAGCGACAACACTTAAGCCTCAATAAGTGACTCAAAACTACTAGCATACTAGATATGCTCAGTTGACTCAACTTGGAATTTTTCAACATCACCAATCTATCGTAATCCATATGCCCTCACAAGAAAGAAAGTCCCAAAATCACTATATTCACAACAACAACACAAGGGACATATACACAAAGTCACTCACACTCAACAAAGAAATTCTATTTCTAACAAATATCACATCATAAGCTTGCCCTTATTTTCAATCATCACTAACTCAAGAACATTTGGTTGGAGATCACATAGGGACTTTTTAAGCTTATAATGTAGGCTTAGGGAAGAGTAGGATAAGTATTTGGGATACAAGTGACTACGCCCTCCTTGAACACTACACAAAACATTTCGTCCACTTTCCTTTTCATTTCAAAACATCATTCCTTTCATTGCATACTAGTTTCCCCAATTATTCCAACTTCTTTTTGTGCAACCATTTTCTTGATTTCTATTTTTTTTTTCACAAAGATACATTTTTTTGCACAAAAAGTTTGCAACCTTTTTGTATTTTTCAAATTTTCTTCATTCTTTTGACTTTTCCACAACATCAATCTTCACTACTTCTCAAGCAATACTAACACCCCCAACTTAGGCTTTTGGCCTCAAATTCACAATTTAACGTTCAAGGAGGGAAAGGTTCAAAAGAGAGAGTTTCATCAAGAAGAGTAAAGGCTTGCAATGTGGCAATCAAAGAAAATGTCATAGGCTCAAATGGGGTTACTAGTGATATTATTTATGCAATGACAGGCTAGAAAGGCTAAAGAAGCTTTTTCAAAAATCACAAAGATAGCCCAAGGTCATCTCTCCAACCAACATAATCAAAATTAGCATTGAAAGACTAACCAGGTAAGTTCTAGATGATAAAAGTAAGCACAAGAATTATTCATCACACACTCACCACACATGGCATATGAACTAGTCAAGATGGAGCAATTTTACTTCCTAAGCAAGAACAACTAGAGCAATATCTCATAATCCAAAGTAAACCTAATTAGTAGGTAAAGAGTCACCAAATGAGCCAAAAAGTTGTCACAAAGATCATTCTTTCCTATGCACCTTGCTTTTTAACTAACGCAAAACAATTTGGAGGGATATTCGCATTTCAATATTTCACATGCAAGAGACTAACTCTATTAGTACCAAACAAGCCAAGAGTTTTCACATTTTTCCTCAAAGGAGCACCTACACCTAAACTACAAGACTAATGAAAGAAGCTAAGAAAGAAAATAAAATAATAAGAGTGACTAATCCACAACATGTCAAAAGAACGAAATTTTAAAAAATTTGAGCAAGTTCCAAAATATGATGTGCTACCACATGCCACCCCCAACTAAAAATGTTGCAGTGTCCTCACTGTACAATGACAAAAAAAAAACTGGACAGTTTTGCAAAAACTGTTCAATTTTGCAAAAACTAGAAAACTTTGCAAAAACTGTGCAAAACAATCCAGTTAACAGTGCTGCAATTTTCAGCAGCTACTGGTTTGGGGCTGTCCGAAAATTCGACCTGCTTAAAACAACTCCAAAAATTCTGAAACTTTGCAGATTAGTCAAAAAACCATAAACTAAACTATTCAAAAAAATAAAATTTCAAAAACGATTTAAATTTTTTAAAACGATGGGTTGCTTCCCACCAAGCGCTTAAGTTAACGTCGCGGCACGACGGTTACCTTTACCGCTTTTCCCTTCATTTGGAAGATATAAATTTGTGCCCCAACTTTGAATCAAGATTCCAGTGATGCTCGTGAGGCGGTGGTAGGAAAGAAAAGAGGCCAACTCTCAGGTGTCGCATTTTGCACTTCTTGGCCCGTAAGTGAGGCATGCCATTTTGTCTTCTTGGCATAGCAAACTTCAAAATGAAAACGCTTTCTTCTTCATCTCCAAAATTCTCCATAGGCTCTGTTAGTTTAACTTCCATATCATCAACCAAGCACAATGTTGAAAAATGGTTGGAATGTGGTCCAATGCGCTTCAATTTCAAATTCACTTCATTTTTGACATCCTCACCCAAAAATGAAATAGAGTCTTCAAAAACCATTTCATGAACTTTTTTATGCAACTCTAGTATCATTTCTTCAATCTCGGCATCTTGCATTATTTTTGGATTGGTAGGCTGGCAATTTACCATTAGCTCATGAAAATCAATCTTGACCTCTTCTTTATTGGAAACCAACTCAAAACTACAATCCATGGCCCTTTGATATTGAGCATCACATGCCTCAATCTTTGCATTCAATTCGGCCTCCAATTTTTGGATAACAATTTCAAGTAGCTCCACTTCTTGACTTTGCTCAACATGCATTTTTAGAAATTCTTCCATCATCCGTGAAATGCCTTCACGGTGATCCCCATAGGCTTCAAGTTGTTGAGCTTGGTTCATTAGCCAATCTTGGCTCAAAATTTCCATCTTGTCAAGTTTTTCTTCATTGTGAGAGTCGTCCAACTCTTGTAAAAATCCATCCATGATGAGATATACCTTTTGGATAGTTTCATCATCTCCATGTTGAACTTCTTCCCACAATTTGGTCAAGACTTGCCTATAGTTTTTATTCCTCCCCATTATGCTTTTCAAAATTTCCTCAACTTCTTCTTTTTGAGAATTGGAGATTTCTTCATCAATATTTTGCTCTTCTTCAAGTTGAACCACTTCCTCACTTTCACAACTTTCGTTCTGGTCACAAGAATTGTCGGGCTCATCTTTCAAATTTGAAATCTATTCTTCAACCATTTCATTTTGAGGAGTAGACACTTCCATGACAATTGATGAATTGGCATCCTCAAATGAATCATTCATTCTTTTCATAGCTTCTCCATTTTCTAAAATGGATTGTTGGACGAGCTTTCGGTCTTCCTCCATTTTAGCTTCTCGATCTAAGTATGTTTGGAGCATTGCCATGATGCCTTCAAATCCGGCACTTTGTCCTTCACTTTCCATGTCATTGTCCCTGTCAAACTCAAAAGCACAACTAGCATTTTCGTTAGAACAACTTGGGAGAGGGGAAGCAAAATAATTGGGACAATCACCCCAATGTCCACCTTGACCACCACATATATTACAAATATTCCCATCATAGGATTGAGACGGTGCACACATCTCTCTCCCGGGAGCATTTTCACAATCTTGCCAAAAGTGGGGTCCTCCACAATATGGACATGGGTCATCAAAATATGGATTGTAACCATCAAACTCATTTCCATTCCAAGATGCCATAGAGACAAAAGTAAAAATAAAATAAAAACTAAACACAAAACACACACACAAAAAAAAATCACAAACACATTTTCACAAATATTCACAAGTTTGGACCAAAGCAAGTAAGCTAAAATCCCAAACTAACCCAAATACGCCAAATTGTTCCCTGACAACGGCACCAAAATTGATAACGTCCAAATCCACTCCTCAAAGAGAAAGTGTACACGGTCGTATGCAATATAATTTACCCAACTATGAGTCGGGGTCGATCCCACAGGGAACAATATACTAGGCAATTAAGAAAGTAAGGAACTTTCACTTACCAAGCTAAGCCAAACGATAGATAATATTTTAGTTTTTTTGAAAAAATTATAACTAATGCGGAAATGTAAACTAACCTAGAAAGCAAGTAAAATGATCAATGGCCACAAGCACGGATACGAGAAACTCTCAAGTAATGATTCAATGTATTTTATGATTTTACAACTAAGAGCCGGTTTGTGTTGATAGATAATGGTTTCTAAAATCTCATTGAAAGTCTTCCAACCAAATCAAGGAATTTCACTCTAAGCTTTTCCAAGCCTTAGAGTGTGATATCAAGCACAACTAATTGAATCTCAAGTAACTTTCCTATTCCTAGCTCAAGTTATTATTCTTGTTAATTAATCTTTCCCAGCCTAGATTTCCTCCTCCGAGCTCAATCAAAGTAAACGGGTGAGTCTTAAGGTTAGCTAACCCCTTAAGAAACATTAAAGAACAAGATTAATTAAAATAACAAAAAGACCCACTTCAATAGCAATAAAATCATTCAATACATAAGCATAACAAGAGTTTTAATCCAACACTTAATCATAGAATATTTCCATAAACAAGATTCAAGTAATGGAATAAAATACAACACCCTTAAATAAGCAATACAAAGCAAGGAATTGAAGAAAGGGTTGAGAAATTTATCATTAACGAGCTCTAATCTTCTCCTCTAAAGTTGTGGTGTAAAACCCTAGCTCCAAAGCTTGTGTTGAATGGCCAAAGATCAGTTTTACAAACCCTAGCATTCTATTTATAGAAGTGCCAAAACGGGAACAAAATCTGGACAAAAATACCCTGCGTGCACAACATGCGTCTCGCAGGTTGTATCGCATGTTCAACTTGCGGTTCGCAGGTTGTACAAAACTCTCGCAGGTCTTTTTTTTCTTTATTCTTTAAGAAAAAAAAAAGAAAAAGACCTGTGACAGCACATGTGGTCATGGATGCGTCTCGCAGGTGGTACCTACGTCTCGCAGGTGATGCTCGCAGATGCTGCATCCAATTTCTTCAAATTTCCAAAATCTCTGTACAAACTTGCTGCAGAACATGCGGCTCGCATGTGTGACCTGCGACTCGCAGGTCACGCTTCTTCTATTTTGGCTTGTTTTGCTCTATTTTGCTCTGTTATGCTCTCCGGACATCTTATCCTACAAACAACATAAATACACGAAAAGTAACACCAAAAGTGCTTGAAGAGTTACAAAAGCTTAAGAAATTAGCATCGAATATCCCGTAATTTCACGGCACATCACATATCTGTCATAAATAACACAAATTTTAAATCACATAATATCAATATTACACTTAACTAAAGAATATAATCTAAGTTTTTTTTTTTTTTTGTACAAAAAAAAAAAAAAAGCAATTTGAGCTGACGTAACAATTACCATCGTTAGTTATGAAACATAAGGAAAAAGAAATAGTGAACTAATAAGACCTAATCCTAGTTTTTGTTATGAATTACAATGATCCAAACAACCTGTACAAAAATTAAAGTAAGTTAGATATGAAATTCTCCAAGTTCATAACATGAAACTAAAAAAATAAGGTGACGAAAGGAAGTTGAGAAGTTGGTATAAATTTTTTTTTAAGATAAACAAAACCTGAAACATCTATTTGATTTCTTAAGATCAATTAGCAAACACGAACAAAGTAATTCCAACAGTTAAGTATCAATAGAATCAAAAATAGTTAGAACATATGTACCTTAAAATTTCAAAACTCCAATTGAAAAAGAGGATTTTTGAGAATGCATCATCATATTCAAGAATTAACGAATGTGAGAAGCACAAATATTTTCCTGTTGTAAAAGGATGGATCCAAAAAGAACAAAAGGACGTGACAATTCACAAGGGGAGAAGAAATAAATTTCATTTAATTAGGTTATATTTATACGTGCTAATACCGAGTATTAAAAGGAAAAATGAAAACCTTGAAACAACTGTAAGTACGGCGTAAAAGAATTCCAAACCTAAAGTGAATCCTGAATTTAAATATACCAAAAATAACGGTGCTTTTTTTAGTTTTTCAAAAAATATATATTATTAGTGTTTATGTTTAATTACACCTATATTTAATGAGAAAAATAGTAAATGACATTGTCTATCGTAGAGTCTTTTAAAGAAGGACAAAAAGTTCAATTAATATTTTTAAGACCCTTCGTGTTTTTAATATAGTACTAATCTCTACGAACGTGGGTTTACACGTTATTCCCTGTCAAACATGACAAAAAATGTTAGGTTTAGGTTAAGATGTTTGTAATTAAATATCATTTTCTATGAGGTACAAAAATATTATTAGTTCATACCAAAAAATACTTCTTTGAAATGATGTTCTTGGTATGTGTTTATTGTTCTCTTACCCGTGTTGGAAACTATTACCACAAATTAATATTGAGTGACCTTATAGCTATGTTTGTAATTAAAAATATAAAAGTATTGAAAACTTTGCTGGACAAAATTAAAATAATTTCTAACCGATAGTAACAAAGAGTTAAAAGATAAAACGTTTTTGTGATATGTTCAAAGATAACCTGTTACAAATAGAGTCATCCATAAAGCAAATTAGAAACAACTCGCTTTACAATGTATACATCATTACCAAATATGAATATTTTTAATCAATTCAAATGACTATCTTTTGCCGGATTGTAATGCTTTGTTTTTCCATTGAAGAAAGTTGATCAAAATTGGGATATACCTCTTTTCTGTGACTATCTGTCCTCTACAATCATTGATCAACTTATTTTGATTAAAAATTATCATTAATATATCTAATTAATTTCCCACAAACTTGCATGAACTTCTAAAATAAAATACACTACAATCATATTTTTTACAACATTTTCCATGCGCAATTTTGTTTTTCTTTTGGTATGTATTTTTCTATTCTATTATAACGATAGCACCAATGGATAATATTTGTTGTTAAATTTATTAATTTTTTTCCACGAGCAATTAGTATACTTAGAAATTAATCGCCTATGGCTAGATATTTAATGTACTTCAATTTTTGGCTTTTGGATTTTTTTTTAAATTAAGTTGATTTAAAAAACGTAAGGTATAATATGTTAGAAAAATTGAAATCTCTCTTTTAAACACTTCTAACTATTTTTTATTTCATGTAACATAGAATTATATGTTTACTAACTTGCAGAAGATAATCAAACAAATTTATGACATCTATTATTGTTTTTTCTTATCCTTCTATTTTATTTTGAGCATATCCAAAGGTTTGATAAGAAATCTTTAAAATACTTTGGTCAAAATTCCATCCCATCTGCATAAAATGTCAATATTAGATAAATAAATGACGAAAAATTTACCCGTGGTTCCTCATATCCTTAAACCTATGTGGTCCAGACTATCCATGATCTAACATAAAAATAAGGTGATTTTCTATTGACTTGAATAATGTAATTATTAACAAAATTTTAAATACTTCTTCATAGCCAAAAGAACTCTCACGATGGAAGATTAAATTGTCAGTCGAACCAAATTGTGCTTTTCACGCCTCCTTGTAATTCTAAAAAGTATTGGACTAATTAAAAGTGACTTGGTTTAAGTAGGGATTAGTTCTTTTAGGTTTTTGGGTTTAAGAAGTGTGTTAAAAAAACAAATAGGATTATAACTTATTAAGGTATAAAAGTCATTCAATATTTGAAGGATATTTTGATCAACCAATATTTATATTCATTATTTTAAAATAACTAGTTTCTACGATCGTGCCTTGCACGATAATACCATGTTAATTATTAGCAATTATTACCAAGTGTTTTTTAATCAAAAAATATTTCGTAAAATATCATAACTATAATTACAAAGTAATGTAAAGTGAATTTGCATATTAACCAATAACTCAATTATAGCAAGTTGTGGTTCATAAAATCATTATGCATCACAGAATTTCAATCCTACTTATTTTAGTCCTAAATTTAGACTCTGCATCAAATACACTTTGCAAATAAATTCAACACGTAGTGGACTTCAATTTTGCAACCTAAAGATTAGATCCTGGTCTCCATCATACATGAAATCTTATGCCTTAATTTCTGTTGATTTCGAGATACGCTAAGTAGTTCATTCCTAGTCTTATGTTCTTTTTTTTTTTAGTGATTGTCTATGTTGGGTGTCAAAACTCTTATGAGAGTCCAGTGAATTTCTTACTTCCTTACGGATTTCTCCTTTCTCCTTTTGTCTCTACTCGACATTAAATATAGTGTTAATTACATTAAACATTACTATAATATGACTCAATTTTTTATGTACCCTCTGTATTTTAAAATCAAATACTTATATCAATATATAGGAATTTTACACTTACATCCTTTATGAAGAATATCCATAACTAAATATATTAAAAAATAAATTAAAATCATAAATAAGAAGTTTTTATTAGATTTACAGCTTCAAAAATTTGTAGAAATTCAAAATAGTATGACTGGATCTCCTTTGTCCTGTATATCTCCTTGAAAAGTAATAAACTTTTTAACTGACCTTCGTTGATTTAGCTAATAAAAAATTCTTCGTCATAGAATCAAATTTTCACTTATTTGGAGATTGAAATAATGGGTTTCTAATGATTACAAATAAAATTGCTACTTATTTTTGAAACCCCAAGAATCTTGCACGTAATACCCCAAACATGAGAAGATATTAAAAAAAAAAAAAAAAAAAAGTCTTTCTTTGGCACCTAACTAATATCTTGAAAGGACATATCTGATACTAATATCTTTTGAGATGTTTTACCTAGTTTTATCACATTCTTTTGCAGCACACATCTTACAATTAATACTCGTTAAAGAGTTCATGATAAAGAATATAAAATAGTGGGTTTTTTTTTTTTCTAAGCTAAAAGAGTTCATCATCCTGCTTCTATAACTAAGCCATAAGAACGTACCTTAAGAACAAAACTCGTGTGCTATAAAATTTTTTGAGCAAAACACGTTGATATTTTTTTACTGGCTTCTTACCATGTGTGGGTGTATTAACACCTCGTTGGTTTTAGTCTTGTAATCTGACTTGGAGTCCTTTGATTTTTTATTTTTTATTTTTTTTTGGGTGAAACTATTGTTTTAATCATTAACTGACTTGGATTCCAGTTTTAAGTTTTAAATGGCATAAAAGTCGTTCAATATTTGAAGGATATTTTGGTCAACCAACATTTTTATTCATGCTTTTAAAATAATATAGACTAGTCTCTATAAACGTGCAGTTGCACGTTATTCCCAGATAATTTAATGGAATGCTTGAATATAATTAGTCTCTATAAACGTGCAGTTGCACGTTATTCTCAAACAATCTAAAGGATTGCTTGAATATAATTACTCTATCATACATATTGCTCACAAGTTTCTACTCGCTGCCTTCTGTAATCAGTAATTGATTCTAAATTTGCGCATAATTATAGTAAAAGAAATAAGATTAAAAAAAATAGTAAATAGTTAAGGATAGAAAAAGAGATCAATTTACTTAAATTAATATGATAAATTGGTATGTTAATAAACTTAAAAGTAATAAGATTGGGCCTTATTACGGGAGTTAAGTTGCAGTTGTAATAGAATTACTAAAGAATATTCCTAACGTTCTAGTAGTAATACGATTAAGTTTTTTATTTTCCAAAATAGACAATAGAAATATGATAGAATTACACTAAAAGGATATACAAATCGTTCAATAGTTGAAGGATATGTTAGTCAACCAACATTTATATTCATGCTTTTAAAATAGTATAGATATAGATATAGATAGTAGTCCCATGACCCAAATCTGACACTCAGACCGTGACAGGACACCTGACGAGCTCCTACCCATAAGGCGAATCCTCTAAGCTAATCATGCAAAAATTAACGAATAAAAGTTGTAACAACCCGATATTTTTCTCTTCAAGTGTTTATAATTTCTTCCTTAGTTATAGTTTATTTAATTTTAGCGGGTTCCTTATAGAAGGGAATAATTATAGTATATATTTACATTACATTACATATATATATATATATATATATATATATATGTATGTATATGTGTATATGTATATGTATATATATATATATATATAACTTACACCTTATTACACACATTTATATATGCACACAAATTCCCAAAATATATATATATATATATATAGGAATTTGTGTGCATATATAAATGTGTGTAATAAGGTGTAAGTTATATATATACATATACATATACAGATATACATATACATATACATATACATATATATACATATACATACGTATATACATATACATATATATACATTTATATATATATATATATATATATATATATATATATTGGAATTTGTGTGCATATATAAATGTGTGTAATAAGGTGTAAGTTGATGAATCAAAATAATGACTAGATGACAAAATATTCTTCAACAATCATTTGCCAACATCATTCCTAAGCCCTACTGAGTAAAGGGGGATGTGTTCAGTCCCAAGCATCTTCGTCAATACTCCATCTGCCCCCCGCCCCTTTACCGATATCAAGGGGAAGCAGGAATTAGACCAAGAAGGCACTGCTCTCCACCTTAAGAGCAGGAGATTCCTTGTGTGAAACTTAGATGTTGAAGCACACACCCTTTATCTTATGCTATAGGTAAGGAATCAAAGGCAACGAGCCAAACCCAGTTGTTTTTAGGAAGCAACCTCCCCCTCCGCACTCATTTCAGATCATAGAGGTCGCTTCAGTCGAAGAACCTTCTCCCTCCCTTCCACCGATGAAACTACTCTTGCAAAGTCATTCGTATAACCTTCCTTCCAATCAAATATATTATATGAAAGCAAGTGGGAAATGAAGACTTAAGTGGGAAAGAAGTGGGGCATGCCCACTTTCTTTTTGCTGGGACGTTTTAAGCCTAGGGAGTAGGGGTGGGCATGGTACGGTATATACCGAATACCAAATCGAAATCGAATTTTTTAATACCGCGGTTTCGATATTAGGGTATTTGGTATGGTATTTGGTATGCATTTTAATATTATTTGGTATTTGATACGGTATTCGGTATTTATAAAAAGAATATCGTGATACCGTACCGAAGCTTATACTACATATACAATCCATACATATTATATTTAATACTATTAAATAGATAGACTATTTTTTGTACAAAAAAATACATCTCTTTCAAGTTAGATTTTGGATGTCACTAAATGAAATTTTTGGTGTAAAATTGTACAGGACTAAGGAGTATGCTTAATTTTGGTTAATGTTGTTTAGACTTTGTAGCTTGACTACTCTATTGTGATTCAAATGTCATTTTTGTGTAATTGAATAATGAAGAAAATTGCTTATACTTTCTTTTGAATATAATTGAGACGTTCCTTGAAAAGTCGATGTCATAATCCTTTATTAAATGAGTATATATGTAAGTTGAAGTCAAACAAACTATGGTTACCGAATTACCGTATCGAAAAATACAGAAACCGAACTTAGAAGTACCGAACCATACCGAATTATTTTGGTATGGTAATGGTATAGTATTTTTAGAAACCGAAAACCAAAGTTACCGAACCGAAGTTTCAAATACCGTGCCATACCCACCCCTACTAGGGAGTATAACTTTAGGAGTCTTTTTTTTTTTATGGGTTTGGTACAGAGAAAATAAAAAGAGGTTCAGGAGAATAGAAGTTGACGGTCCCATTTGGACATGGTTTCAAACTATAATTTGAAAATATGGTTTTAAATCATATTTGAACATGTAATTTGGATTATTTTAAGTTGTATTTTCTCTTATAAATATAAAAATCCCATAAATTGTGAAAACTATCAAAATATTCTCAATTCTTATGCATTCTTACCAAATGAGCAAGTCATAGTTCATAACAAAATTAGTACACTACTAGAATGCCTTTCTAAAAAATACAACATTAATTAATCAAACTTTAGCTCAATAAAAAAGAAAATTTAGCATGAATAGTAATGTAACTACTCTTTAATATAATCCCCCCACATAAATTAAATGTTGATAGCCATAAATAAAAGTTGGTGAAAGTTAATGAGATTGGTAAATGATTGATGGGGTAATTGTTAAAAATATCTACCAACTTATGGGTCTTTTTTTACAAAATAAACTTATGGGTTTAATTTTATATTTAAAAAAGTCGAAACCATGGTTTCAAACCCCAAATCATGCCTTTTTGGATGATTTGGGATTTGAAATCATGGCTTGAAACTATGAGTGAAAACGCATGTCTAAACACTGGTTTGAGATCATGATTTCAAATTATGATTTGAAAACGCATGGCCAAAGGCCTACTCAGGGTAAGGAGGAAACAATTTTCTTGGAATCAAATTTAGAGGCTTGAATTCATAAAAGACAAAAGTGGAAACTTCCTAGAATTCAGTATTTTGTATCCAGGTATATACTCAATCTCTTAAGGTAGATATGTTCTTGAAATGGGGGAAAAGGAATAGCATTCTTTTTATTATAAAATTATAATTATTATATTAAAAGTAGAATCTTTTCATTATGCAATCATTGGGATAAATTAATGAAGTAAGGATTGGGGGAATAATTATATTATGGCAGCCATAGGTTTTTAATCTTGGAAAGATGGTGATCCAGATTACAAAGTTGAGTTTCAACAGAAACTACTGTTTCGGTCCGCTCATGTCCAGAGATTAATTTTGTTTGTTACACTGTTATGGACTCTTGGATAGTTGATATTAATTAAATTGTTATATACATTGAATTGGTGTAGACCATGATGTTAAGATATAAATATTTTAGCTTTTTAAAAGAATCAAGACATAGAATGTTGAGATTTAGTTCTAATCCTAAAATTATAGGATTAGTTTTCCTAGTCTAATTTGGATTCCTTACTTATGGTATTGAATAGATTGAGGCTACTGGAGATTGTTTGAAGGATTTGACACTTCAGGAGAGTTGCGTTCCAGTTATAAGGCAAGTGAGGCTTAAACTCTTAGTTTACTTGCTTTTCATAAAAAAACATATGATCTTTATTGTATGTATTCATTTAAACCATTTAGTTCGTGTGAGTGGGCAAGCATGATCTAGATTGGATAATTTTCAAGTGTTTAAAGTAATGACTATATGAGTCCTTTAGCAGTAATTTCGCTTAAATAGGTACTTGCTATATATATGTAAAATTTTGAATTGGCATTGATTGTATGTTTGTTCCACTTTATCATATCTTCAGAGGGGCATACTCCGACAGACCCCATTGGGTTCGGTTGGCGGTAGATGCCAGAATTACAAGTGATCCGGGTAAGATGTGGGTAAATAATGCCCACTCTGGAAGACGGGATAAGACATGGACAAATACATACTATGTCACGTGAGCATAGATAATTACAAGTGACCTGGGTAAATAATTCCCACTCCGGAAGACGGGGTAAAACATGGACAAATACGTACTGTGTCACGTGAGCATAGAGAATTAATTACAAGTGACCCGGGTAAATAATGCCCACATACCGTATCCCGTGAGCTTAGCTTCAGATTCAGTATATTTCATATATTGCTTTTACGCTTTATGATTTCAGTTTCAGCTTTAGTATCTGTGCACTATTGATATGCCTGTACTATTTAATTGTTTTTATGCATTATCAAGGATTTTTAAGACTTGCCCCAGGGGGAATTTTATAGTGTATCGATGATTTTGCTGGGTCTTTTAGACTCACACTTGTTGATATTTGTATGTGTGCAGGCGTGGTGAACGACGACCAGGTATCCGATACCTGATTATTTCAGCTTTCTTCAGTCTAGTTCAGTCGAAATGAGCTACCATTAGATCATGGCGGCCTCTTCTTCTTTAGTTGACTTAGTAGTATTCCGAGCTTTGCCTCGTACTTTTATATTCAGACAAGTAGTTTCGTGACTTTGACATCTTATGGGGCTTATGGGTAGACTCAGCATTTGTATTTCACTTCCCCACTTCTCTTTATATTATGAGACATTGAGTATTATTCATTTTATTCGTTAATTTTCGCATGTTTAACTTAGAGGGTTCGCCTTATGGGTAGAAGCTCGTCAGGTGTCCTGTCACGGTCTGAATGTCAGATTTGGGTTGTGACAAAAATGAATAATACTCAATGTATCACAATATAAAGAGAAGTGCGGAAGCGAAAAACAAATACTGAGTCTGCCGATAAACCCCATAAAATTTTTAAGTCATGAAACTACTAGTCTGAACACAAAAGTACGAGACGTAGCTCGGTATTACTAAGTCAACTAAAGAAGAAGAGGCCGCCATGATCTAATGGTACTGAACTGAACTGAAGAAAGTTGAAATGATCAAGTATCGGCTACCCGATCGCCGTTAACCACACCTGCACACATACAAACATCAACAAGCGCGAGTCTAAAAGACCCAGCAAGATCATCAACACACTCTCAACTTATCCCTGGGACAAGTCTTAGAAATTCCTGGTAATGCATAAAAGCAATTAAACAGTACAAGTATATTAAATATATACAAACACTGGAGCTGAAGCTGAAATCATGAAGCATAAACAAGCAACGCATGAAATACACTGAATTTGAATTTATGCTCATGGGACACAGTACATATTTGTTCATGTCTTATCCCGTCTTTCGGAGTGGGCATTATTTACCCACATCTTACCCGATCACTTATAATTTTGGGATCTAATCAATACCAATTCAAAACTGTACATATATAGAAAGTATCTATTTAAGCGATATTACACTAAAGGACTTATACGGTCATTAGTTCAGACACTTGAAACTTATAGAATTTAGATTATGCTTGCCCACTCACATGAACTAAATGGTTTAAATGCATACATACAACACAAACCATTGAGTTTTTTTATGAGAAGCAAGTAAACAAAGCCTTATAACCGGAATGCAAACCTCTCTTGAAATGCCTAATTCTCTTCAAATGATCTCCAATAGTCTCAATCTATTCAATAACATAAATAATGAGTCCAAATTAGTCTACGAAAACTAATCCCATAATTCTTTTTAGGACACCTCAGGGTCAAAGTAAACTCTTGGTCAATTCAAATCCGCCATTATGATGTCTGAAATTCGAAATTGATTACATAATATGTTACCCATAAGACCAGGAATCTAAATCAATAATCTAGTTTCAATCTTGATGTCAATTAATATGTCAAATCTCATATTCCTAATTTATAAGCTAAGGGTTAAATCTCAATATTTTATACCTCAATTTAAAGGTACAATTTTATCTCAATATCATGATCTACACCCATTCAATACACATAACCATTAAATTGGCATTAATTTTCCAAGAATCCATAACAATTTGCAAACGGACCGAAACAGTGGTTTCGGTTGAAATAACATTGTAATCTGCATAACTATTGATCCAAACTTGAAACATCTGCTTGCCATAATAATGACACCAATCAATAATAATGGCACCAATCATTACGTAATTAATTAACCCCAATGATTGCATAATAAAAAGATTCTACATTTAATAGAATAATAAAAATTGCTATTTCTTTTCACCCCTTTCAAGAACATAGCTACCCTTAAGGGGTCGTTTGATACATGGTATAAGCTGGGATATTCCAGCCAGTGTTTTAAAAGATAATTTTGGGACTTGCTTCGGGGCTCGCCCAGGGGGGGGCACTGACAAAACGTCTCGGAGCCTACGTGTGGAGCTTAGTTCTGTGAGGCTTACGCCGTTCGACTGTACGCCCTAAACACGCTCAACGCTCGGGGCTTGCCTAACAGTTCTTACACAAATTATGTGTCGAATTCCTTAGTTTAACACTGTTGACCCTCATAAATCGTTAATAAAATGATGTTTAATAGTTGTTGACACCCAATTTTGTCCCATCTTTTCTCCAAAATACCTATTTTTCACTTCTAATATTTTGGCAACTTTAAAAAATAATTATTTGCATTTTTACTATAATTAGCTTTTATTAATACCGGCATTTCATTATCCTGTCATTATCTTTTACTACCGTCATTACTACCATTATTATTATTACTATTATTATTATTATTATTATTATTATTATTATTATTATTATTATTTTGATACTATTTTTTATTATTACTAGTATTATCATAATTATCATTTCAGCATTTTTTACTGTCTTACGCACACGCATCGCATTCATCTTCGCATAATTAAATAACAGCATTTACTTAATGCTGAATTTCAAATATTATTGCACTGCTATTATGACGGCATATAATTTATTATCCGAGTATTAATAATTGTACATTTTATATTAAGTAATTTAAATTGGTCTTTTATTTAAATGTAGTAGCCCAATCAACTCATAAATATTTTGGAACAGCCCAAACCAGCCCATACCCGGTCCAATTTCGACCCGCCCCATCGTTTAAAGGAACCCTTTAGGGTTCCTTGTTCATTTTTTTCCACAAAAAACGCCCCCCCCCCCCCCCCCCTCCCCTGTTCTCTCTCTTTCCCTCTTCTCTCCTCGTCACCGCACCTTCCCCCCCACTTCCTTTCTCCCTCATCGTTCCCTCCACGCCACTGCCATCCTCCACCTTCGCCTGTCCCCCCACGCCACTGTCACCCCCACTTCGTCTTGTCCCCCCGCTCCTCTCTCTTCTTCACACAAGAAACCCTAGCTCGCAACTATAAATACCAGTCCTTGCATCCATTTTGGAGGGGATTTTTTTTTAGATTCAGGAAAATTACCCCAAGAACAGCAAGTTTTCCAGCCGCAAAAACCCTCCCTGAAAAGCAGTTCTTCAGCTTTGAATACTCCTGAAAATATCAGTCCCTAATCGCACGAATTTCCCTTTTGAATACTAGTTTTAATTTTCTAGATATCGACTCAAGCATTAAATTCTTTTCTGTTTTGCCCCCTTATTATTCGTTTTGAATCCGAGCATCGCCAGCCCGGACTTGATAGTCTTCGAGGTAGATCGGAGACTCGAAGCCTCACTTCGCTGCGCCCGAAGAAGGTAATCCCCCTTCCTTTTATTGTTTGCATTTTGTTCGGTTTCTGTAGTTATATGCAGTTGATGATGTATTGTATCGGCATATTTTTATGATTAAGTGCGTTTTGTGTTGTTGTTTGGTTCAGCCACTATGTGGTAAAGGTTAGATTAATTTCAGTTTTCGTTTACACATATCATTCAAGTTCCAGTCCTGTGTTACCTTATCAAAAAAAAAAAATTAGCTTGATTGAGTTTTATGGGTTCAAATGCTAGTTTCTTTCCCACCCCCCTTGAAATGAAAAAGATTAGTTTTCCTTTTAATTTATTAGTATGAACATTCAAAGACAATTGTTTGGTTCTGTTTTAGTCCCATTTGAATCAAGTTCGAAGCTTTCGAATGCTTGTCCTCAAGTTCGAAGTTGTACTAGCATATAAGTTATTCAAGCCATCGTGTTATGGTGGTTCCTCATTCCTGTGAAATTGCCATTATTTGCCAGTATTTTAGTTCCTCTAAGTTAAAGTCTACCTTGGCTGCTGTTTATTTTTAACTTGTTGTTCATCTTGATTATTGAAACTGTTAGTCTGAAACTGTTTTAGAAAGCTCAGAGATACATAGATTGTTTGATTGTGTTTTGCTTGGTAAATTAATTTTATCTACTCCTTAAAGTCAGTAGGGTATCAACTGGGTCTAGAAACTGGTTCAAATATTCCAAGAGGATTAGTTTATAAACGTTAGGGCGATCTTGAATAAACTCTTAAATTTAGAAGTTATTACTTGTAGAACTCATTGGCAGATTTGTAGAAATCCTTAAAGCTGTGTTCTTCTTAGTTTAGTTTGATTGGTTCTTATCCTCAACCTTTGTGTCTAACCTCAAATGTGCTAGAATTAGGATCTTAAATGATAAATAAGATCCAAAAGAAAAATTGTTTATGCCTACATCATGGCCATATCTGTTAATTCTCGTAATCAAACAATAGTGTGTGTACTCTTAGTTGCTATGTGGAAAGAGGTTTTGAATTCCAAAAAATATTCAAAATGAAGAACGTATGTTTTAATTATTATATATTCTTTGCAAAACATAACTTTATGTGAAGATCATTTGCTAATTGTTATTTCTCTCATTTTTTTCTACATGTACACATCGGAGCAAACGGAGTCTTAATTCGGGACTTTATCAAAACAAAGTCTCAAGATGAGACTCGGCACATCCCTCCATATAGTCATCTCGTGTCGCGATTCTTAAATCACCTCGGGCAGGCGAAACTCGTCAGAGATCTCCTGCAACATTTTATTCTTTTTTTCTTATCATTCATTTCCTCTCATCCATCTTTATGATTGCTAATTTGTCTGTGTTTTGGATTGTGTGTGGCTTAAAATTAGGTGCAGAATCTATGATTAACGTAGGATTAGAAAGGGGTAGATTTTACTGTTTAGGATCACCGCTCTGAACATTAAGTACTTATTTTCACCATATAGAGTACATTATTCATATAATAACACTTTAAACTTTGTTAGTTATAAGTTATCTTTTTTTTTTTTTTTTTTTTTTTCTCAAAGCTATTTTCTTAAATTTTAAACCTTAATTAATTAACCTAAGTTCGGTCGGATAACCGTAGTTAACGGATTCTAAAGGATGCCTAACCCCTTCCCTTTAGGATAATATAGAACCCTTACCTAGAATCGCACTGGTTAAGCAGACTATTAACGGAGGTTTAATTAGCTTTATCTTAGTTAATAATTAGGTGCCCTAATTCACCTTAAAATCAATTAGGTGGCGACTTCTTAAAACAAAGCAAAAATAGGAATCACCAATATGTTGTACTCCGCTTCAACCCGGTTAAAATGGGGTATAACAACTTGGCGACTCCGCTGGGGAATTCCTAGGTTCTAACCATAACAAACTTAGGTTAATAATTAATTTATTGGATGTTTGGTTGTTTTCTTTATGTTTGCTTTTATTGTTGACTTGTTTGTTTCTTTTATGTTCTTTTAAGTGATTGCTTTATTATGTGAAATTTTCTATGTAATAATATGTTACTGCTTTCCTTAAATTGGCATTCCGGTCATATTTCCTCCACTTCTAAAAAACTCACACTATCACACGTACACGTGAGGTGTGTTTTGCGCACCAGCAAATTTTTCTTCATAGAATCCAAATTTTAGGAGAGTTGGCGTATGCGCGGGGTGCCCGAATAATGGGGACCGTGTAGCCTTCTCACTCGAGTAGTCCGCTCGGGAACCTTGTGTCTAGTAAACCAAATCTTAGAAAACTTAAGATAGAGCTTTGCCACCAATTTTATTTAAGTCATGCATGCATAAGCCTTAGGTGGGTCGATCCTAGGTATCGGTTCCACAACTAGGAAACCTACCAAATTGTCGACGGGTTTCATAACCCAACGACCAACAAGCATATTGTGTGTACCGTGATAATGATAGAAGGATCCAAGCCTAACCATGACATGTCGAGTTTGGGAATCATTCCCTTTTGTAGGATGGTTTTTCATGCCCCAAGTTCTGAAATTTGTAAACGCTCGGTTTTAAACAAGAAATTTTTCTTGTGAACCGAGTCCTTGAATTATCGGAATAAATAAATATTTTGAGTTCGAGTTAGTTGTCGTCGTTGGTGAAAAATGATCTACTCAATTCTCTTGTCCCCGTCGCTACTCGACAAAAGGGTAATATCACCTTTCCTTCATTTTCTCTTTTCCCTCAGGTTCACAGTTTTGGTTTTGGGCAGTTTTAATTAGTTCCATCTCTGTTTGGATTCTTTATCGATGTTCATGTTAGTTTGTGTGACTAGTGAGTTTCAGTACTTATTTGCTTGGCTGCTTGAATTAGAATAGGTTACAGTGTTGAGATTGCTTATCAGGAAAACAAAAAAAAACTATTGTTTGTGCACTGATGTGATATAAATGCTGGTGTAACATAGCTCCAGTTTTGAGTAGCTTGATTCATGATTGACATGAATCTGATATTTGATTAAGTGCTCATTACGTAGTCTCTAGCTAATGGTTGCCTTGTTCAGCCCATTCTGATAATTAGTGGAGTTTGTGGATTTGTAGTTACAATATTCTTAGTGTTGTTGTCTGAGTCTCACTATGTTTTAACCAAAGGTAACAACTAAGTATGGACCTAGGGGGGGCTATTTAGCTGCTTAAGCTTGGTTGGGATTCCTATTTAAAATATAACAGTTTAGAGAGGATTGGTATTGGATTCCTTATCTTGTGATTGGTCCCAAAATGGTTTAAGGTAGAATCAATCCTAAATTACAGATCTGTCTATGTTTTAACCTCAGGAATAGTTATGTGAACATGGCTTTAGCAGTTCTGCTGTTATGAGTTGGTTTCTCTTCATATGATGTTTGTAGACAAGTATTCTCTCCTGTTATTAGGTGTTACTTTAGGCTTCAAAGGTTCAAAATGTTATGTGAAGTGTGTCTAGATATCTTGGCATCCTAATATGCATATGAGTTATTTTAAAATCACATCGTGAAGTTCTGTTCTGCTGTGTTGAGAGGTGGTTGTCGATTGTGTTTGACAGTCTACTGTTGGATTGTTGGTATTTAGTAGCTAATGTTGGTTCTGCCCAATTAAATTATTTTTCCTGAATAGTTAATGAAGCAGTTATTTCTTGAAATTGAGGGTTCTCTTCTTTCCAAGCAAGCTGCAGTTCAGCATAAAGCTCTTTTTCCCTTGATTGGAATCTGTCTTCTCTTAAACCTTTGAACTGAACATCGGCTAAACTAAAGATGTCGTAAACAGTGGGGCTGTCTTTCTTGGTTCAGTATTTTAATGACTAACTCTACCTGTTAGTTCATAAGTGCTTAATGTTAATACAATTTCTTCCTATTGCTTAATCAATTACTCTAAAGAGATAAGAATGAGGTCCTCAGTTTTAGATGAATAAGTTCACCTTCCTTGTCTTGTTCATCCTAGGCTGTGACACCTAAATTCCATTTAGATAGATTAAGAGCACTAATTCCATTCTTCACCCTTTCTCTTCTTTGCATGACTTGGGGTGTTTTTAACTCCTAATTGTTCTTGAGCTGCGTGGGCTGCTGGTATGCTTGACTACACCTTGAGAAGTTGTTGCTATGTTTACTCAGTTGTGCTACTGATGCTTTGACAAAATTACTGCTGCTTTTCTACAATTTGAGGAGATCTCTGCTACAGCTTTTAGCTGAGTTTTGCTGAAATTTTACTGCTGAAATGAAATGATAAATTTGAGACAAACTGGTGAAATCAAGCCATCATTGTTTTGCCTCTTAAGTCTCTACTGTTGCATTTGAATTGCTGCACACTTGAGTTATTACTATACTTGGTGAACTTGTTGCTTAGCTGGAACCTGAGGGGAAATAGTGGTTGTTATGCTCAAATGCTCTTAAAGTCTGCTCCATCCCAATACCCTTGTTTACTGTTTGATAAACTACTGGCTGATTATGAAAATTGCTGCTAAGCATTCTGTTGCTATTCAGAATTGATATTGTGTTATATCTGAGAGCATAAATGAAAGTCGGGGAACACTTATGGGATTGGTTAAGCCTTTTTCGATAGCCTGCCATGCTTGGGGTTCTAGAAACCTTTTGATCTTGCGCGGCATCGAAGAGATGAAGGTAGTAACCACCTAAGTTTCCTTATTCCTTAAACCTTGGCAGACATAGTTGACCACACTTTGAAAGCTGATGCTATATCTGGCTTAGCATTGTTACAACTTACACCTTGATGTGCTATCCTGCTCACTGCATTGTGATGCTGTTATGCTTGTCCTTTGGGCAGCTGATATCTGTCTTTTCAAGGCTGTTATTAAGTTTGTTTTTGGAGGCTGTTGTTGCTGTTTGTGGTGGCTGTTGGTTACTTTAATACGAAACAAACGCTACACTGGGGAAGAAAATAAATTGGGGCTGCACTTTGGCTGCACTTTGCTACAAATTATTACCCTTTTGAAGCAAGACATTGCTGTGAATAGCTAATGCCTTTGAGGGTTTGGTCTATTGTGTAAATCTGTATTCTAGGGCACCTTTGACATGGAAATATTCTCCTTACTGCCTATTGTTATATTTGCCATCTGGGTTGCTTTATTTGGACAATGTTGTACTGTTTTCGAAACCTCTTATATCGATGCCTTTTAGAAGGACAAACTGCTACCATTTATTGCACTGCTTTGCTGCTATGTTTCTGGCTTGTTGAGGTTACTTATTCATGCCCTCAAAGGCACACTACCACTGCTCTCAAACTCTGGTTGTTTGCTTCTTGTTTGGCTGAATTGTTGCTGCCATTTGACTATTCACTGTTGCATTAATAGCCATCTGCCGTTACGTCTTGGTCAAAATAGTTTTCTGCTGGGTTTTAAACCTTCTAAGTTGTCGGGCATGTGTTACTGCTGCTGTTGGCTGCTGTGACCAGATGTCATTTAGTGGGTCTTTTTATTACACTCTTGGACCCTTTAAGGGCAGCCTGTTGTTACAGCTTTTGGGTTGGTTTGCTATCTATTGAGCTGCTGATCTAATGCACTTAGTACCAATGCTGGTTGCATCTGATAATTGGTTTAGTGATGCAGCACTTTGGTTGAGGACACATTGTTGCACTTGGACAATTGTTTCACTGGGAGAAAATGGTTATGTATCTCTAAGGCTGTTTGAGATAAAGTTTGTTGTTCTCCTTAAGGATATGCTTTTGGTATTCTCTAGCTGTCATCGGTTTGATATTGCATTGCTGCTACCTTTACTGAATTTAAGTGCTGCATTTTGCTGCTGTCTTGAGAATGTTTACCCTATTTTAAAACTGTTTTTATACTGCAAAGCAGTCATTACATCCCGTGAATAGTTGAAAACAACAGATGCCACATGTTGAGGAAAATGTTCATTGTTATCTTTTTTTTTTTATATATTCTGCTGGTCGTTACACTTGTGACACTAGAAACACTTAGATTATTTGTACCATGCTCCTTCGTCAAATATAAACAACTCGTGACGGCAGTTCGCAGAGACAAATGATAAGGAAGATACTCAATATGAATACGTACACTTTTTCAAAACAAGGCGATTTAGACAAAAGTTTAACAGTTCCTTAAACGCTATCTGTCTAGAATCAGTTACTTTTGGCCATATACAAGAGGGTTAGAAAGTCATTATAACCAATCAACCTCAACGTAGACGTGGAAAAAAAAGGTGTAACGATCTTTCCATATAGGACATTTTAGCAACTAATTCTAGATATTCTAATTCTTCCAATCCTTTATCTTGGATATGGAAACATGCATAAGATCTATCTAACTAAAATGACTACTGATCAGCCGCCGGCATGATTAAGTGCGAAAGCTTTAAGCTAAGTCTTAGGATTGTCTTTACATTATGTCACCCTTTTTGTGTTTTGGTTTATTGTCTCATCAATGTACTCGCTTTTGTTACTTCAATGAAACTTAGCCTTTTATTTCCAAACTCAAGTGTCTCAATTAAATGGCTTGGATCACTCTATCATAATCTCGAATATTTGGCGTTAGGCTTACCTCTGGCATAAAGAGGTCCCTGCATATTAGGACGTGTTATTAATGTTTGTGTTATAAATTTTGTAAGTCATTTGCTTGCTTACTTGCTAAGTGATTTACTGGAATTTATTTGTAATATGCTCGCTCTTGAATTTATTTGCGATTACTTGATGTTAAGAGAATTATTTGAATTTATTTTCTACTTGTTTAGTTTTAATTCTTTAGAGGTTGCCTAGCATTGAACATTGCATTGGCTGCGAATCTGCGTTAAGGACAAAATACAATGGCAAAAAGATTTGAATCATTCAACATCGGTGTGGGATTGGTGCAAGCACAAAATGAGGATAGCGAGAAGAATGTGGTACAAAGGAGCGTGTTGGTCAATTTAGGAAATACCTTCAGCCTTCTTCCTAACACAAGTTCAGCTTACAGCTCAACCCAAAACATTTCTTTCACTATTTCTCCTCACCCAGCTCCTACATATATACCGCCAAGATACTCTATTAAACCAGAAGCTTTGCAAGTCACGTTGATGCCTAATGTCCAAAAGCCGGCACTTGCAGCACCCTTCACAGAAAACCACCAAAATCAGCTAGTGGTATGCCCATACAAGAGATTGAGAAATGAAACGAATGCAATCAATTGGGATGACTCGGATAGAGAGCTTCACAATTTAAGGAGGATTGTCGAAGAAGAGATGCGGGCAAGAAATGTCCAAAGTTTAAGATATGAAAGCTTGTGCATGCTTCCAAATGTTGAGTTGCCGCCAGGATTCAAAGTGCCAAAATTCAACACCTTCAATGGCAGAGGAAGTCCTGTTACGCACTTGAAGGACTATTGTAGCAGATTAATGGGAATTGGACAAGATGAAGCCATACGAATGAAATTGTTCATTCAGAGCCTATCAGGGTTAGCATTAGATTGGTACACAGAACAAGACTTTCGCAAATGGTACATATGGGAGGACATGGCTCGCGACTTTGTAGAACAATTCAAGTTTAACATCGGGGTTAGTCCAAATCTTTATGATATGTGTGAGATAGAAAGAATGCCACATGAGTCTTTTCAGGAATATGCCATCCGATGGAGATTGGAAGCTTCAAAAATACGCCCTTCATTGCCCGAGAATGAGTTGATTTCAACTTTCATCCAAACGCAAAAGGGCATATATTATGAAAAGTTGTTATGTGCACGGTTACGTGAATTTTCTGATCTAATTCAAGTTGGAAAGCAAGTAGAAGCTGGCGTTCGAGCAGGAAGAATTGTTGACACTTCATCAGTACAAGCAACTTCTCAAGCTGAGACGTTCAACAACTTGCGAGGCAAAAAGAGAGGAAACGACTCAGCTGTCAGGTCTACATATCAGCCGCAATCACGACAGAACTATCAATGTTCGCGTGATCATGTATACCTTCATCAACGAGGCTTTCAATATCAACCGGATCAAACACAGTCTAGCTTACGACAGTCAGAGCACGCAAGACTCCGCACTTTTACTCCTCTTGAAGAGTCATTAACCAGCATATTTCAGAGAATGAAAGCCAAGGGACTCCTGAAGCCAAAGAAAGGATGGATCCCTAAAAGCCTACCGCCAGATTTTGATTGGTCCAAGAGTTGTGCTTACCACTCTAATATTCCAGGTCATGACACAGAAAATTGCATGGCACTTAAGCATAAGATCCAGAACATGATTGAAAAGGATAAGATAAGCGTGCAACAAAATAAATTGTGCGGCAATGATGGCCCTCCAGTTGCAAATGCAATTATTGTTAAGGGTGATCCATCGAAACTGGCACCAAGGCATTTGAAAAGAAAGCGTGCAACAAGTCAAGCAGACTGATAGGGACATCATCTCGCCACTCGAGAATATCATTCTCCACATGCCCATCTTTAGGAGTAGCTGCTATCTTGTAATCTTTTCTAGACTTTTATAATGAACTACGGTCGACCTGATTCCTGTTAGTAGCAGGATATGTAGGCGCCCATGTTGGGTCCGGTCTCAATAAATAAAATTCTAATTTTCCCCCCATAGTTGAACTGGAGAAATTTTGCAGACGGCTTATCCCAAGCCATATTCACATAATCAGATTTCCGCAATGGCATAGCAACGAGAAGCATAGATTCAAAGCCAAAGCTTCAATGTTCAACGCAAGGCAACCACTTCCTTTTATACTAACAAATTTTCTTTGAGTAACGCAGAACCGATTTTTAGCTACTCCTCAACGATTATGCACGGCATACGAATCTTAGCGCCAAGAAAACATCACGAAAGTCATGAAGCAAAGGATGATTCAAGGATGATTCAAAACCAACACAAATTTCGAAACTCATAATTTTCTTTGAGCGCAGGAATTTTATTCATGGAAACATTTTAGCAAGGCGAAATATCACCAAGGCTTCCAGTTGCGGAAGCCGAAGTATGCTTACAGCTTTGCAGGGACTGCGCATCGAGCGGTTTGAATCTTCCTATAACACGCACAAATATTATTGCTTTCAAATGCTCTGCGCATGCACTACTATTTTAAATACCACGCACTGCATATGCATTATTGCTTTAAATTCCCCGCACTGCATGCACCGCTATTTTAAATACCACGCACTGCATATGCACTATTGCTTTAAATTCCCCGCACTGCATGCACTACTATTTTAAATACCACGCACTGCATATGCACTATTGCTTTAAATTTCCCGCACTGCACATGCACTACTGCTTTCAAATATCCCGCACTACAAAATCACCGCACCTGCATTGCATTATTACTTTCAAATGCCCTGCAAAGGCACAACATCATTGTTCGCAAACCCACAGCATTTGGGTTCGTCCACCCTAAAATAGCATATTGGGTTCTTCCACCCTAAAATAGGATGCTTGGGTTCGTCCACCCTAAAATAGGACATATTGGGTTCTTCCACCCTAAAATAGGATGCTTGGGTTCGTCCACCCTAAAATAGGACATATTGGGTTCGTCCACCCTAAAATAGGACATATTGGGTTCTTCCACCCTAAAATAGGATACTTGGGTTCGTCCACCCTAAAATAGGATGCTTGGGTTCGTCCACCCTAAAATAGGATACTTGGGTTCTTCCACCCTAAAATAGGATATTGGGTTCTTCCACCCTAAAATAGGATGCTTGGGTTCGTCCACCCTAAAATAGGATACTTGGGTTCTTCCACCCTAAAATAGGATATTGGGTTCTTCCACCCTAAAATAGGATGCTTGGGTTCGTCCACCCTAAAATAGGACATATTGGGTTCTTCCACCCTAAAATAGGATACTTGGGTTCTTCCACCCTAAAATAGGATGCTTGGGTTCTTCCACCCTAAAATAGGATGCTTGGGTTCGTCCACCCTAAAATAGGACATATTGGGTTCGTCCACCCTAAAATAGGACATATTGGGTTCTTCCACCCTAAAATAGGATACTTGGGTTCGTCCACCCTAAAATAGGATGCTTGGGTTCGTCCACCCTAAAATAGGACATATTGGGTTCTTCCACCCTAAAATAGGATACTTGGGTTTTTCCACCCTAAAATAGGATGCTTGGGTTCTTCCACCCTAAAATAGGATGCTTGGGTTCGTCCACCCTAAAATAGGACATATTGGGTTCGTCCACCCTAAAATAGGACATATTGGGTTCTTCCACCCTAAAATAGGATACTTGGGTTCGTCCACCCTAAAATAGGATGCTTGGGTTCGTCCACCCTAAAATAGGACATATTGGGTTCTTCCACCCTAAAATAGGATACTTGGGTTCTTCCACCCTAAAATAGGATGCTTGGGTTCGTCCACCCTAAAATAGGACATATTGGGTTCGTCCACCCTAAAATAGGACATATTGGGTTCTTCCACCCTAAAATAGGATACTTGGGTTCGTCCACCCTAAAATAGGATGCTTGGGTTCGTCCACCCTAAAATAGGATACTTGAGTTCTTCCACCCTAAAATAGGATGCTTGGGTTCTTCCACCCTAAAATAGGATATTGGGTTCGTCCACCCTAAAATAGGACATATTGGGTTTCGTCCACCCTAAAACAGGATACACGGGTTCTTCCACCCTAAAATAGGACATTTTAGGACATTTAGGGCTCGTCCTCCTTTAATAGGACAGTTTAGGCTAGTCCGCCTTTTATATGTTGCGTGGGCTGTGCACCACCCTTTGAAATTCCTGCATAAGGCTGAACGCCGCCTTTCATATGTTGCATGGGCTGCGCACCGCCCTTTGAAATTTCTGCATAAGGCTGAGCACCGCCTTTCATATGTTGCATGGGCTGCACACCGCCCTTTGAAATCGCTGCATAAGGCTGAGCACCGCCTTTTATATGTTGCATGGGCTGCGCACCGCCCTTTGAAATTTCTGCATAAGGCTGAGCACCGCCTTTCATATGTTGCATGGGCTGCGCACCGCCCTTTGAAATTTCTGTATAAGGCTGAGCACCGCCTTTCATATGTTGCATGGGCTGCGCACCGCCCTTTGAAATTTCTTCATAAGGCTGAGCACCGCCTTTCATATGTTGCATAGGCTGCGCACCGCCCTTTAAAACCGCTGCATAAGGCTGAGCACCGCCTTTTATATGTTGCATGGGCTGTGCACCGCCTTTTATATGTTGCATGGGCTGTGCACCGCCCTTTTGAAATCTCTGCATAAGGCTGAGCACCGCCTTTTATATGTTGCATGGGCTGTGCACCGCCCCTTTGAAATTTCTGCATAAGGCTGAGCGCCGCTTTTTTATATGTTGCATGGGCTGAGCACCGCCCTCTTAATGTTGTTGCAAAAGATTGAGCACTGCCTTCTATTTGTTGCATAGGCTGAGCACCGCCCTCTTGATGCTTTTACATAAGGACCGAGCACCGTCTTCTATCTCAATTTTGAACTACGCTCGACCTGATTCCCTTAGTGGGATACGTAGGCGGCCTATATGGGCTCGGTCTCGTCATTTTGAAAGCTCAACATCCTCCTGTGCTAGAAACTGGGACAAATTTTTAAGGGCATCATCGCAAGCGACATCGAGAAACATGAAAGAGTATATGGCCAACAGAGTCATCAGAAAAAAAAAAGACTTGGGAAAAGGACGCTCGCTTTGTTTCACAGTGTGTCACAGTCCCAGTTAGACAAGACTCAGAAATGGGCGGAGTTTACAAGTCCAGACGAAGTTGGAAGCAAGAAGCGTCGAGAGCCAGATCTGCAAAGTCAACGCGAATCAAAGCACTGCATATGCACTATCGCTTTCAAATGCCCTGCGAAGGCACTGCATCATTGCTCGCATTGCACCGCACCCGCATTGTTTTATTATTTTCAAATGCTCTGCGTATGCTCGCAGATGCATTGCACCGCACTCGCATTGCTTCATTATTTTTCAAATGCCCCTGCGTATGCTCGCAGATGCATTGCACCGCACCCGCATTGCTTTATATTTTTCAAATGCCCCTGCGTATGCTCGCAGCCGCATTGCACCGCACTTGCATCGCTTTATTTCAATATTTATTTTTACTGACTATTTTTATCTAGTTTAAAGTTTCGCAGGAGCTTTAGTGTAACGTGGAACTATTTCTTCGGCAGCGAACTGGGGCAATACGTCGGGAAGGATAGGCAGACTTCCCGACAAGGGTCAAAGATCTACCTCGAACACTCGGCTCCAATTCCAAATATCCCGTTCGCGTTCCAGCACACTCAATTTTCAGAGTTCTATCACAATACCCAGTGTCATCGTAATTCAACACTGGGACAATATTTTGCAAAGATTCGCACCAATCGCGATTTGCCAGTCATAGGTATTGTAGTCATCCCAGAACTACACACGGCCTGATTCTCGTGCAGCCCGAGATATGTAGGCGATTCAGAGACCAGAGTTCGGCCGTAATTTTCTTTACCCTTAGTCCTCCATAATCCTTTAGCCGGGACAAAATAAGCTACTAAGTCAACGTCTTTGCCCGACAACTCTTTTCATCATTATCGGGCAAAGAGGGACAAGTTGTTGACACCCAATTTTGTCCCACCTTTTCTCCAAAATACCTATTTTTCACTTCTAATATTTTGGCAACTTTAAAAAATAATTATTTGCATTTTTACTATAATTAGCTTTTATTAATACCGGCATTTCATTATCCTGTCATTATCTTTTACTACCGTCATTACTACCATTATTATTATTACTATTATTATTATTATTATTATTATTATTATTATTATTATTTTGTTACTATTTTTTATTATTACTAGTATTATCATAATTATCATTTCAGCATTTTTTACTCTCTTACGCACACGCATCGCATTCATCTTCGCATAATTAAATAACAGCATTTACTTAATGCTGAATTTCAAATATTATTGCACTGCTATTACAACGGCATATAATTTATTATCCGAGTATTAATAATTGCACATTTTATATTAAGTAATTTAAATTGGTCTTTTATTTAAATGTAGTAGCCCAATCAACTCATAAATATTTTGGAACAGCCCAAACCAGCCCATACCCGGTCCAATTTCGACCCGCCCCATCGTTTAAAGGAACCCTTTTAGGGTTCCTTGTTCATTTTTTTCCACAAAAAACGCCGCCCCCTCCCCTGTTCTCTCTCTTTCCCTCTTCTCTCCTCGTTACCGCACCTTCCCCCCCCACTTCCTTTCTCCCTCATCGTTCCCTCCACGCCACTGCCATCCTCCACCTTCGCCTGTCCCCCCACGCCACTGTCACCCCCACTTCGTCTTGTCCCCCTGCTCCTCTCTCTTCTTCACACAAGAAACCCTAGCTCGCAACTATAAATACCAGTCCTTGCATCCATTTTGGAGGGGATTGTTTTTGAGATTCAGGAAAATTACCCCAAGAACAGCAAGTTTTCCAGCCGCAAAAACCCTCCCTGAAAAGCAGTTCTTCAGCTTTGAATACTCCTGAAAATATCAGTCCCTAATCGCACGAATTTCCCTTTTGAATACTAGTTTTAATTTTCTAGATATCGACTCAAGCATTAAATTCTTTTCTGTTTTGCCCCCTTATTATTCGTTTTGAATCCGAGCATCGCCAGCCCGGACTTGATAGTCTTCGAGGTAGATCGGAGACTCGAAGCCTCACTTCGCTGCGCCCGAAGAAGGTAATCCCCCTTCCTTTTATTGTTTGCATTTTGTTCGGTTTCTGTAGTTATATGCAGTTGATGATGTATTGTATCGGCATATTTTTATGATTAAATGCGTTTTGTGTTGTTGTTTGGTTCAGCCACTATGTGGTAAAGGTTAGATTAATTTCAGTTTTCGTTTACACATATCATTCAAGTTCCAGTCCTGTGTTACCTTATCAAAAAAAAAAAATTAGCTTGATTGAGTTTTATGGGTTCAAATGCTAGTTTCTTTCCCACCCCCCTTGAAATGAAAAAGATTAGTTTTCCTTTTAATTTATTAGTATGAACATTCAAAGACAATTGTTTGGTTCTGTTTTAGTCCCATTTGAATCAAGTTCGAAGCTTTCGAATGCTTGTCCTCAAGTTCGAAGTTGTACTAGCATATAAGTTATTCAAGCCATCGTGTTATGGTGGTTCCTCATTCCTGTGAAATTGCCATTATTTGCCAGTATTTTAATTCCTCTAAGTTAAAGTCTACCTGGGCTGCTGTTTATTTTTAACTTGTTGTTCATCTTGATTATTGAAACTGTTAGTCTGAAACTGTTTTAGAAAGCTCAGAGATACATAGATTGCTTGATTGTGTTTTGCTTGGTAAATTAATTTTATCTACTCCTTAAAGTCAGTAGGGTATCAACTGGGTCTAGAAACTGGTTCAAATATTCCAAGAGGATTAGTTTATAAACGTTAGGGCGATCTTGAATAAACTCTTAAATTTAGAAGTTATTACTTGTAGAACTCATTGGCAGATTTGTAGAAATCCTTAAAGCTGTGTTCTTCTTAGTTTAGTTTGATTGGTTCTTATCCTCAACCTTTGTGTCTAACCTCAAATGTGCTAGAATTAGGATCTTAAATGATAAATAAGATCCAAAAGAAAAATTGTTTATGCCTACATCATGGCCATATCTGTTAATTCTCGTAATCAAAGAATAGTGTGTGTACTCTTAGTTGCTATGTGGAAAGAGGTTTTGAATTCCAAAAAATATTCAAAATGAAGAACGTATGTTTTAATTATTATATATTCTTTGCAAAACATAACTTTATGTGAAGATCATTTGCTAATTGTTATTTCTCTCATTTTTTTCTACATGTACACATCGGAGCAAACGGAGTCTTAATTCGGGACTTTATCAAAACAAAGTCTCAAGATGAGACTCGGCACATCCCTCCATATAGTCATCTCGTGTCGCGATTCTTAAATCACCTCGGGCAGGCGAAACTCGTCAGAGATCTCCTGCAACATTTTATTCTTTTTTTCTTATCATTCATTTCCTCTCATCCATCTTTATGATTGCTAATTTGTCTGTGTTTTGGATTGTGTGTGGTTTAAAATTAGGTGCAGAATCTATGATTAATGTAGGATTAGAAAGGGGTAGATTTTACTGTTTAGGATCACCGCTCTGAACATTAAGTACTTATTTTCACCATATAGAGTGCATTATTCATATAATAACACTTTAAACTTTGTTAGTTATAAGTTATCTTTTTTTTTTTTTTCTCAAAGCTATTTTCTTAAATTTTAAACCTTAATTAATTAACCTAAGTTCGGCCGGATAACCGTATAATTGGCTCTTATGGTTATCTCTCAATCTAATTCTCAAACAAAATGATAACACCTATCTGTAGACAAAATGGCAATGTTGACAAAGAGAAAATGAAAAGACACATCAAAGATCATGGACGAAGTCATCAAAATGGCATCAATATTTATGAATGGCAAAGCTGAGTGTTTGTTCCACGGGGTTGATATCCGCACTTCTCCACCACAGATGACCGTACAATCTCAGGGGTTGTCAGAGGGGCGGGGATAAGAGTGGGGGTGCTGGGAGTAGGGTACGTGTCAGGATGGGGAAGGGGAGGAGGTGGGGTGGGAGGGAGACAATTCATTAAATGTCATGCACTCATGGGGACTTGTTTTCTCTACTTTTATCATGAAAGTTGTTTTCTTGGTTTTAAGAAATTTATTTTCTGAAAAAATATATTTTATCCAACCAACCAAACATGAAAAATTGATTCGAAAGTGTTTTACTCCGCACTTAATACACACTATGGTATGATACATATACCACTTACTTAAAGTATATGATGTTTTTCTTTTCGAATCTTGGGCAGGAATTGAACTTGGACGGATTCATAATGCATGAAGTTAACTTTCAGGATATTAACAAAGCATTTGACTTACTTCAAGCAAGGAAATCGCTGCGTTGTATCACTTGGATGGACAGCTGATCCTGTTTTTTGATTTAAAAAAAAAATCTTTACTGCAATGTAAAATAATGTATGCATGGGATATTCGACGGTCCAACTACTAAATATTGGTACAAAATGATATATATAAAATTCCTTTCCTGATTTATGAAGATTCAATGCTTGAATGATAGTCATTTGGTTTCTAATGCGATGTCAATATCATGGATAACAATGGCATTCAATAAAATAAGGCGCTGAAGATGTATAGTAGCCAAATTCTAGTATTTGTTTCCTATTTTTATGGAACATAATACTAGTTTAACTTCAGTTGTTAAGGCAATCATAACTAATTATGCTAATGCAACGCGATAGACCCAGTTCTAAACAGTAAACAGAGCCTAATCAAGAAGAAATTGCACGGTTTTCCTTCAAATTGACTGCTCTTTTACTTCAAATGGGTTGGTTTTTAATTTTGCCTTTTTAAAATTGAACTTATGCCTAGCGGGACATGAGTTCTTTAATGATGTGGGGCATAACTATACATAACTTGTGTGATATTATGATACGAAAATATAAAGTTATTTGCATTGAGGACAAAAATTGAAGACTAAGCATAAAATGGGACAAAAGTGCAAATGATTAGCCAAATTTGCTGGATTGTCTTTCGCTGAGGTGGTCTTTAATTTTTAACGGCAGATGAGATGACCAAACTGAACATGCTACCAAAAACCTAATTACTCTGCTACTCTATTTACTCTTTGTCTAAGCTTGGTCCAGCTGGCCAAAGTCGCAGCCTCAAATGTTCCTTCTTTGAGCCCATTTGGATTGGCTTATAAGTTGCTGAAAACAGCTTATAAGTTATTTTTAGTTTTTTTGAGTGTTTGACTGACCAGCTTATAAGTTATTTTATGCTTAAAATAAGCTTAAAAAAATAATTAGACCCGTTTGATTTAGTCTAAAGCAATTTATAAGCTGAAAATAACTTATAAGCTGCTTTTTTAAGCTCATCCAAACAGGCTTTTTATCTGAGCTAAATTAATATTTCCAATTTTTCATCTTGATTTTGTTTGTGCCCTGCAATTAACCAATATTTTTTGAGTACATGACAAACACATTCGGATTACGGGTTATTTAAAAAAAGGAAAAAGAAGAAGGGGAAAGCTTAGCCTTACCACGACATCGAGGAGGAAAGCAGAAAGTGGAGTGTGGCTATGGTACTGCCCGGAACCACTTTTCATTCCCTCAAACTTGCTGCTATCCCTTACTTCTCCAAAACCCTAAGCTACCATCCAAGGCCTCTCTTCCCTCTTCTCCTTAGATCCCTTTCTGCCACCGCTGCCGCCACCCACGATAATAAAGGTATTTATATTCACCTAAAACTTTTTTTTTTTTTTTTTTTTTGCATAATACATAATTAGACACCTTAACTCGGCTATAACAGGTAAGTAAACGCTCCAACTTTGAGAATTTACATCTAGACACCTCAACGCGTCCCATTGTGTATAGTGAGGAGAAGTAGCCCAGTTTAAGAGTTATGAATTAGTATTTTTTTTTTAAAATTTTTTTTTTTGTTTTGTTGAAAGACTAAAGTTTGTGGTGGTGAATATAGCGGTGAAGCCTCAATGGAAAGCAGCAATAGATTTCAAGTGGATAAGAGATAATAAGGAGTCAGTTGCGGTTAATATTAAGAATAGGAACTCCATTGCTAATCTGGAGCTTGTTCTTGAGCTCTATGACCAGTTGCTCAATGTTCAGAAGGTCAATTATCTATCTCTTTTTGGCAATAGTCTAAACCTTTCAGTGTTTTATGTTTATCTTCAAAGTTCGTAATTTCAGTTGTGCTGTTAGTTCAATTTGTTAACTTGAAAATGTAACTTAAGTAGATATTTTAGCCAAAGGATTCTGAGCATTAGCTACTGCATCATTGTATAGTCTTCGCAAGCATTTAACACGTTACACATAACAACAACAACCCAGTGAAATCCCACAACGTGGGGTCTGGAGAGGGTAGAGTGTTCGCAAATCTTACTCCTACCAAGGTAGGACGGCTGTTTCCGAAAGACCCTCGCTCAATAGAAAGCATAAAAAGAGGTCAGATAAGGCCAAGAAATTCAAAGCGATATGGAAATGAAAATAACGAAAGCGACTAACACATTACACATACTGTAATGGAATTAAGGGAAAATGTTATTCAGAAGAAGACCTGTTTGTGACTCTTTAATGTGGATATCGAGTGTCATGATATTAGTTTGAAATTCCTTCACGAGGAGTATGAGGATTTCTCTTACGTTTCTCTTCCGTTTTCTTGTGGGTGAAACTGGGACAGTTCCAGCATCCCTCCTACCAACTGTATATCTTGCATTTTAATGAAGTTCTGCATCAACTTTTCTTACTTTTGGCAAAATTGATCACAAATGTAGGTTAAGGTGGGTTTTAATTGGTTAATGGAGGTGAATTGCTGCATAATTCCTGTAAATTGCATTTATATTCCTGATATGGTCCTGCTCTCTAAAGAGATTCCTTCCTTCTGTCATCTTGCCGTCGCTTTTGCATCATACTATAATTGATGCATGACAAAAAGAGCAGGATTTCTGCACATTACCGTTGTATTGAAAAGGCTTTTAGTGCTTTGTGTTGCATTCTTAGAGCTTTGATTCATTTAAAGAAGTAAGAAATTCACATACTTGAATGATTTTGATAGAACTGGTTATTCTCAATTTTAGCTAATTGTTACTCACAGATAACAGGAGGTTGAAAAGTGACGAGCGGAGAGAAATGCAGTTGCAAACAAGATGAAAGGAAAACTAGAACCCTCAGAGCGCCAGAAGCTCATAGAAGAAGGTTCGTCTCTTATTATATGTCCACCTTGAAGCTTTTGGTGGCTAGGTTATTCATTGTGTGAATTGTATTTTTCGTCAGGAAAGAATCTGAAGGAAGAACTTGTTACTTTGGAAGAAGACCTGCTCAAACTTACAGATGAGCTGCAGCAAGAAGCACAATCCATACCTAATATGACACATCCAGATGTTCCATTAGGAGGGGAAGATTCTTCAACAGTCAGGAAAATGGTACGTCTAGTCTGATATACACAGATGTGCAGACCACATTGCTTTGATCCTGCTCAAGCCTTATTTACATTCCTCGTATTTCAGGTTGGTAAGCCTGCTGAGTTTAGCTTTGCTGTTAAGGACCATGTTCAGCTGGGAAAAGAGCTAGATTTATTCGATTTTGATGCTGCAGCTGAGGTATTCTTTCTCACCGGAGGTATTAGTTTTGTAACCTAGTACTAACTTAGCAACTAGAGTATATTATCAATACAATCCATTTTGTTTTGAAAAAAAATCAGTCTTTTCCTCTTTATATGACCCTTTGCATACAGGACCATGTTCTTCCAAAATATCTTTATTCGAGTTTTCAAACCTAGTGTTATATTCATTGGCTTTCATAAAGTCTATGCCAAGCTGGTTGTACATCTAGTCTTCCACTACTTCGTTTCTTGGCAGAGTTCTTGCATCCAAAGATCGAAGGACACGATTAAGTTTGTATACCAAATAGGAAGATTGACCTGCTATCACTTCTTACTTTCAGCAGATGGATCGGTTACAGGAAATCTTGGTTTAGTTTATATTCATGGTTAAGTTAAATTTGCTTTTCAGGTCAGTGGGTCCAAATTCTATTACTTGAAGAATGAAGCAGTTATGTTAGAGATGGGTCTTGTAAACTGGGCAGTTTCAGAGGCCATGAAAAGAGGTTTTACACCTCTGACAACCCCTGAGATTGTACGGTCATCTGTGGTGGAAAAGTGCGGATTTCAACCCCGTGGAACAAACACTCAGGTTGGCCTTTCATTAATGTTGATGCCATTTTGATGACTTCGTCCATGATCTGAGATGTGTCTTTTTCATCTTCTATGAGACATAACCATAAGAACAATTAATAGTTATCTTGTTTTTTTAACAGTATAGCATCTTCTTTCTTCTGAACTGATTTTTGATGGTAATGTTGATTCTTTTGACTACACCATATTTAACTAAACCTTCCAGATTATTCAAACAATATGAGTTTATTTGACGCTAAACTGACAACAACTACAACCCCCACCCCCAAAAGGAAAAAAAAAAAAACACGCACACAACCAAAAGAAAAAAGAAGACAACAATTTAATACCTAGTCTTGAGATACCAAGGTAACCCTGGTTTCTCACAGAAAGTGAAGAGTTGAATGACCTTACGCAAAAATTGTAATTTGAAGCTAGAGAAACCCCCTCCCAAAACAAACATAGCTTGGGTTTTTAGTTTCACGTGTAGATATCGATTAAAAAACAAACTCTTTACTTGAATCATATTTTTCGTACTAATGAATCTTATTCTGAACCTCTTACTTGCAGCATGTTATCTTTGGTATAAAAATTTAATTATGTATGTTTTGCTTTCTTTGTCCTTCTTGGTTATGTTTGTCATTGTTTTAGGTAGGCTTTGTGATTTTTTCACATTTTCTTTTTGGGTGGGGGAAGGAGAAGCAGAAGCTATAGCATTCACTGAAATGAATTGATTAAATTAGTTTATCTGATCAGTGATATTTTACAAAACCAACTGGCAGGTGTACTCCATTGAAAATAGTGATCAGTGCTTGATTGGCACCGCTGAGATTCCAGTAGGTGGTATACATATGGACTCCATTTTGTCCGAGTCTTCATTACCATTAAAATATGTGGCTTTCTCCCATTGCTTCCGGACTGAGGCTGGTGCTGCAGGAGCTGCAACTAGGTTACTCGCGACATCTAATCTTTCCTTTTTTTGTCTTCCTTTCAAAAACATCTTTTTTTTTTTGTTGATATATGATGGCATATGCTGTGTATAAAGAGTAAAAACATATCCACGTTTTGTAACTTTCATACCTAAACATGGGCACTATTTCCAGGAACTACAATATTCCCTATTAAATCCCTCTAGAGGGCCAAGTGGCATGGAGAGTAACTTCACTCTCTTTGTGGTGTGTGGGAGCTAAAATTAGGCCAAAAGTTCGGTGCAGGTCTCCCTTAAAAGTTCCATTAGTTGAGTCATTTCTTGATGGTCTATTACCTCTAGTTCTGGAACATTGGTTGGTGAGTTGGGTGGAGTGGGTGACTGGATGTTGGGGAGAGCTAGGGGCCGAGGGACTGCGGGTTGTAGCCATGGGACATACTGATCCTGGAGATGGTGTTGGTTGTAAAAAGGAAGATCTAGGAACTGGAGAGTGGACATGGGACTCTGGGGATGGACAATAGTCCCTTGAGAGAGTGATGGGTGTTGGAATTGCATCATCGGATAGTATGGCCTCGCTTGAGTGACTGTCCAATTTTGTTGTCCATAGTGAGCCATTCCTATCGACATCCCCTCGGTCACTATTTGTGCTAGGTGAGCTAGATTTTCTAGGAGAATTAGCACATCCTGATGTCTATTTGTAGGGTGAACGTCAGAGCATAGTTCGCTAAGCCTAGCTCCAACCACGACTGTGGCTGGAGGTAGTTGGGTGGGCGAGGGGACGAGTAAACTAGGGGATAGTGGCTAGATGGAAGGTGGTTCCTCTCCATCATGAATGATGGTGGTTGCAGAGGGGGCCTCCGAGATTGGCGATATCTCCTGAAGGTGCTGCGGCGAGTCGGGGATTGGTAAGGAAGACGAGGCATGACTTAGTGAGGGATTGTAACTATGATTATGCAGAGAAAGACGATGGGGAGTGATGGGATGTACGGTTGAATTTATAGGAGAGTTGAAGGGTCGGTCTGAAGGGCTGAGTGGCTGGTCTATGTTACTAGCTTGTGGTACGTGGTTGTGTGGAGAAGTAGGTTCTGAGGAGTCTTTGCATGCATGAACTGAATGAGGAGTCGACTCTGCATGTTTTTGGAACTGGTGAGAATATTGATCATTAGTTTCAGCGTCAGATGAGGGTAATTGACTGGTAGAAGGAATTGCAGTATGGGGCTGCTGCAGAATATTTTTGTCCCGGGTAGTGTGCAGGGGTACAGCAGGTGGTTTTGTTTTAATATTGAGTTGAGGGTGGAGGATTGGTGAGTCTTCTGTAATGTCATTTAACTGATTAAATATATTCGGAGAATAGTCATTTATAGGAAGAGGCGAGGATACAGCTTTTTTGGTATTGAGGGTACTGCTGGTATTTCCTTCATTAGGGTTTGATGTCACGACCCAACCCCGTATGCCGTGACTAGTGCCCGAATTGGGCACCCAAACATACTTATCCAAATCGAATCACATACAAATAGCATATACTGGCACAATTGTCACACGCTACCTTAAATTATATCAAACGGTCTCAAACGCATCTCAACACAACCATAGACATATATATATATATATATATATATATATATATATATATATATATATATATATATATATATATATATATATATCAAAAGCCGACAAGGCTATCAAGTGGCTCAACGGCCCCAAAACATATACGAATGCACGCCGACAAGGCTGTCATAGCGAATAGGATCATACAAACACATCTGAACAAAAGTAGGCACACACACCCACAAATACGTCTACAGACCTCTAAACAGACCAACCGAAACATATAGTCATCACATACAAATCATTCATAAATCAACATAGTCAAACATAGAAATTGGATTACCTGAAGGTACTGGGAATAGGTGAGGATACTTTTTCTTCATCTGTTCCTCAGCCTCCCAGGTCATCTCTCCACGGTTATTATTCCGCCACAGCACTTTAACAGAAGCCACATCTTTATTCCGCAACTTTCTTACCTGACGATCCAATATGGCAATAGGCTGCTCTTCATAAGATAGCTCCTCGGTGACCTGTATATCTCCTGTAGGAAAGATTCTGGAAGGGTCACCAATACATTTACGAAGCATAGAAACATGGAATACCGGGTGTACCGCTCCCAAATCAGCTGGCAGATCCAATTCATAGGCCACCTTGCCTATTGTACGAATAATCTGATACGGCCCAATATATCTCGGACTGAGCTTTCCTTTCTTGCTGAATCTCATAACCCCTTTCATAGGTGACACTTTCAGGAACACCCAATCGCCAATCTGGAACTCTAACGGTCGACGTCGTTTATCAGCATAAGATTTCTGTCGACTCTGGGCCGCTAATAGTCGCTCTCGAATCAGTTTCACTTTATCGACTGCCTGTTGGATCAAACCAACCGATCGGAGATCTGCATTTCCTGCCATACAAAGCCTCATATGGTGCCATCTGAATACTGAAGTGGTAGCTGTTATTATAAGCAAATTCAACAAGCGGCAAATGATCGTCCCAGCTACCTCTGAAATCAATAACACAGGCCCGCAACATATGCGTCTGAATAGTGCGCTCGGCCTGTCCGTCGGACTGAGGATGAAATGCTGTACTCAGACTCACCTGGGTCCCCAATCCCTCCTGAAATGATCTCCAGAAATTTGCTGTAAACTGGGCACCTCTGTCGGAAATGACAGACACTGGAACTCCGTGCAGTCTCACAATCTCCTTAATATATAACCTGGCATAATCTTCAACTGTGTAGGTAGTCCGAACTGGAAGAAAATAGGCTGATTTTGTCAGCCGATCAACGATAACCCAAATGGAGTCGTACCTCCGTGGAGTGCGAGGCAAGCCTACAATGAAATCCATATTAATTATCTCCCACTTTCACGTTGGTATCTCCATCTCCTGCAATAACCCACCGGGTTTCTGATGCTCAATCTTCACCTGCTAACAATTAGGGCACTGGGCAACAAACTCTGCTATGTCCTTTTTCATGCCATCCCACCAATACAGACATCTAAGATCATGATATATCTTCGTCGACCCTGGATGAACAAAATATCTGGCATAATGTGCCTCGCCCATAACCTGTCGCCGCAGTCCCGCAACGTCAGGTACACATAATCTGCCCCTGAATAATAATACTCGATCGGATGAAATCTCAAACAGGGTCTCCTCTTTTTCACGGGCTGTGTCTCTGTACTGCATCAGAACAGGATCCTCATACTGACGCCGCTTAATCTCACTAAGAATAGAGGACTCGGCCCCTCCTCGAACAGAAATCCCAGCATCTCCAGAATCGGCTAAGCGGACTCCAAGACTAGCCAACTGATGGATATCGCGAACCATTTCTTTCTTTCCTGAAGGCGTCGACCGTTAGAGTTCCAGAGTCGACAGAAATCTTATGCTGATAAACGACGTCGACCGTTAGAGTTCCAGATTGGCGATTGGGTGTTCCTGAAAGTGTCACCTATGAAAGGGGTTATGAGATTCAACAAGAAAGGAAAGCTCAGTCCGAGATATATTGGGCCGTATCAGATTATTCGTACAATAGGCAAGGTGGCCTATGAATTGGATCTGCCAGCTGATTTGGGAGCGGTACACCCGGTATTCCATGTTTCTATGCTTCGTAAATGTATTGGTGACCCTTCCAGAATCTTTCCTACAGGAGATATACAGGTCACCGAGGAGCTATCTTATGAAGAGCAGCCTATTGCCATATTGGATCGTCAGGTAAGAAAGTTGCGGAATAAAGATGTGGCTTCTGTTAAAGTGCTGTGGCGGAATAATAACCGTGGAGAGATGACCTGGGAGGCTGAGGAACAGATGAAGAAAAAGTATCCTCACCTATTCCCAGTACCTTCAGGTAATCCAATTTCTATGTTTGACTATGTTGATTTATGAATGATTTGTATGTGATGACTATAAAAGCAACTCCCCCGAATTTGAGTAAGGTCCGTAGCATTAATCCAACATTCGAGGACGAATGTTCTTAAGGGGGGAAGGATGTTATGTCCCGTATTTTTTATACATTGGGACAACCCGGATCAACTATGATAATTTAAGGCCAAGACTATTCCGGCATTTGAAGTCGGGACTTTTGCCCATTTGATTTTTATTTTGAGACATAAGTTATCTATGAAATTGTTGGTATTGAACACTTAGGAAAAATTGGGAGTTAAAAAAAAAATCTTGCAAAATGGCCCTTTGGCCGTGTGATCCATTAAATGGTCCCACACATTTGTGTGGCCAATTTTAATTGGTCCAACACATTGTGTGGGCCAAAGACAATAAGAGATATTTTGGGGACTTAAAAAGATGACCTTAAGTCATCTTCTCACCATTCTATACTTAGCAAAATAAAACAAAAGTGGAAGAACTTCAACAAGAGGCTCTCGGCTAGGAACAAGGAAAAACCAACTCCATTTCAAGCCTTCCAAAAATTTATTCTTTGGTACAAACCCACTTTATTGAGGTCCCTAAGTAGCGTGGAAGAGTTGTTTGGGTCATCCAACCATTCGTGGTGTCGATTGCAAACCCTAACCAAAGTGTAGAATTGGAGAAGAAAGGTAAGTTTTACTCTTGTTTATGTGTTGTGAACGTTTAATTCATGTTGTAGTATGTTAATATGGATGAAAATTATGAAATGTAGTATGTTGGAAGTTGGGTCGTGTATGGTGTGTGAAGTTGTGCAAATGGGTGTTGTGACTAAGTGATGAATTAACTCTATTTAGTATGTTGATTGTTGTAGGGTGAACAAATGAAGGAGAACTAGCGATGTATGTATATAGGGGGGTATGTAGCCGTGTATATAGCCTCCAATGTGTGGCAAAGAATGAGTTAATATTGCTTAGCGTTTTAATTGTCGTCGTTATGAATTCTAGTTTTGAAATGAACATTTAATGACTTAAGGAAGATGTTGAGAATGTGTGGGCTGATTTGAGGCTCATGGTGCGTTTGATGTAATTCGTATAATTGTGAAAATGACATTGTTATATTGTGGATTGTTGATACAAAACATGAATTGAAATTGAGGAATGTGAAAAGAGGGTTGTTCTCGGCCTAGGGACTGTTTTCGGCCAACTTGGAGAAAAATTATGTGAATTGTTTAGAATGGCCTTGAATATTGTTGGTAAGGATTCGGGTTGATAATTGAATGTATGAGCTATATTGTCGCTTGAATGTAAGCCGTCGAAACGAATATTTGGAAAGTTGTTGAATGGTGTAAAAGAGAGTTACTATTGTTATTTTGCCTTTCGAATTGATTATCGATGTTGCTAGATTGGTTATTGTTGTTGTTGATTTTGAGCGAGTTAAATTCTCGGGTTGGCCTATTTACAAGGGAAATGCTGCCGAATTTTCTGTAGAATTTAGAGTTAGTTTGGAATAAATAATTGCTTAAATGCCCATGGTTAATATTGGATATTCGTTGGCATATTTGTAGACCTTGGGGAGCCCGAGGCGTAGATTGGGATTAACTTTATATTGGAGTGCGTACGAGGTATGTAAAGCCCAGCCCTTCTTTCTTTTGGCATGCCTTAGTTTTCAATAGGCTAGATTATAAGCCTTGAGGAAAATTCTAAGATTCGAAAATCCGAGCATGTTAGGATCCTTATATATTCCTTGGCACTCTTATGTATGATTTGATGAAATATGAACCATTATGTTTTTGAAATAATCGCTTTCCGAACCTTGCATAGAAAGGTTTCACTTTAAAGAATTTTTGAATGTCATATCTTTTGCATCAAGGCTCGGATTGCTCCAATATTTTTATAGGAGTTTGCATGATGTATAATGAGCATGTTTTCCATAGGCGGGCCCGGCTCGGGTCAATACCCTTCCGCGGGTCTCGCGACTTTCCTTTATGTAATTCGGAGAATTTTTGAAAGAATTTGGTATGACTATTATTTCGCTTTCCAAGTATGATCATTTTATCTATGTTTGAGTTAATGATAATGATTTTATGCATATGACTACTCACGACTCTACTCGTGCATTCTGTTACATCTTTCGCCGAGTTCCGGGCCGGTTCTGTTGTCGTGCGCACTTTGATATACTCCGGAGTTATGCTGTGTTTATGATTCATCGAGCCACTCGCTAGAGGGCTATGTTCCACTTACATTTGGTGATGTGGTGTTATGCTCCGTTTGATATAATTTAAGGCAGCGTGTGACAATTGTGCCAGTATATGCTATTTGTATGTGATTCGATTTGGATAAGTATGTTCGGGTGCCCAATTCGGGCACTAGTCACGGCCTACGGGGTTGGGTCGTGACATCAACATCATGCAAACTCCTATAAAAATATTGGAGCAATCCGAGCCTTGATGCAAAAGATATGGCATTCAAAAATTTCAAATTTTTTTTAAAGTGAAACCTTTCTATGCAAGGTTCGGAAAGCGATTATTTCAAAAACATAATGGTTCATATTTCATCAAATCATACATAAGAGTGCCAAGGAATATATAAGGATCCTAACATGCTCGGATTTTCGAATCTTAGAATTTTCCTCAAGGCTTATAATCTAGCCTATTGAAAACTAAGGCATGCCAAAAGAAAGAAGGGCTGGGCTTTACATACCTCGTACGCACTCCAATATAAAGTTAATCCCAATCTACGCCTCGGGCTCCCCAAGGTCTACAAATATGCCAACGAATATTCAATATTAACCATGGGCATTTAAGCAATTATTTATTCCAAACTAACTCTAAATTCTATAGAAAATTCGACAGCATTTCCCTTGTAAATAGGCTAACCCGAGAATTTAACTCGCTCAAAATCAATAACCAATCTAGCAACATCGATAATCAATTCGAAAGGCAAAATAACAATAGTAACTCTCTTTTACACTATTCAACAACTTTCCAAATATTAGTTTCGACGGCTTACATTCAAGCGACAATATAGCTCATACATTCAATTATCAACCCGAATCCTTACCAACAATATTCAAGGCCATTCTAAACAATTCACATAATTTTTCTCCAAGTTGGCCGAAAACAGTCCCTAGGCCGAGAACAGCCCTCTTTTCACATTCCTCAATTTCAATTCATGTTTTGTATCAACAATCCTCAATATAACAATGTCATTTTCACAATTATACGAATTACATCAAACGCACCATGAGCCTCAAATCAGCCCACACATTCTCAACATCTTCCTTAAGTCATATAAATGTTCATTTCAAAACTAGAATTCATAACGACGACAATTAAAACGCTAAGCGATATTAACTCATTCTTTGCCACACATTGGAGGCTATATACACGGCTACATACCCCTATATACATACATCGCTAGTTCTCCTTCATTTGTTCACCCTACAACAATCAACATACTAAATAGAGTTAATTCATCACTTAGTCACAACACCCATTTACACAACTTCACACACCATACACGACCCAACATACTACATTTCATAATTTTCATCCCTATTAACATACTACAACATGAATTAAATGTTCACAACACATAAAGAAGAGTAAAACTTACCTTTCTTCTCCAATTCTACACTTTGGTTAGGGTTTGCAATCGACACCATGAATGGTTGGATGTACCAAAGAATAAATTTTTGGAAGGCTTGAAATGGGGTTGGTTTTTCCTTGTTCGTAGCCGAGAGCCTCTTGTTGAGGTTCTTCCACTTTTGTTTTATTTTGCAAAGTATAAAATGGTGAGAAGATGACTTAAGGTCATCTTTTTAAGTCCCCAAAATCTCTTATTGTCTTTGGCCCACACAATGTGTTGGACCAATTAAAATTGGCCACACAAATGTGTGGGACCATTTAATGGATCACACGGCCAAAGGGCCATTTTGCAAGATTTGTTTTTTTAACTCCCAATTTTATGAATTGTGATCTCAATTTTTCCTAAGTGTTCAATACCAACAATTTCATATATAACTTATGTCTCAAAATAAAATCAAATGGACAAAAGTCCCGACTTCAAATCCCGGAATAGTCTTGGCCTTAAATTATCATAGTTGATCCGGATTGTCCCACTGTATAAAAAATACGGGATATAACATTTGAAGACATTCCTATTTTTTTCGGAACTTGTGTATCAGGCGTCTTGGAAATGTTGCTAGCCGCCATATTAGTGGGAGAAAGATTTTGAGGGTTTACCGAAAACTTACCTTGGGTGACGTCCTTGTTTTGTAGCTGGTCCTTTTTGGGAAACTTCCTGTGTTCCACTCAGCTTGACTGGTGTCATTTTGAAGGTTAGGATCATGACAGGGAGTAAGTTGGGTATTAATGGGTGTATTAGAATGGTGGGAATATGAACAAGATTGTGTAGTGTATCCGAGTCTCCCACATGATGTACAAAGGATATTAATGCCCTCGTAATTAATATTCTGTCTGTGTGACCCAATATAGATATGGGTTTTAACTGGTGTCTCCAAGGGAACTTCAATGCAAATCCGTGCATAACGTCCTCTTGTAGCGGATGATGTGCACGTATCGACTTTGAGTAGCGTTCCAATCTTGGTACCAATTCTACGAAGTATATCCAAATCATAAAATTCCGTAGGCAATTCCGGTAGTCGTATCCATATAGCAGAATAAGTTAGTTGGGCTTGCGATGCAATGAATTTCGGCTCCCAACGTCGAACTGAGATAAAGTGATTAAAAATGAACCATGGCCCTTCATGTAAGGCCTTGTGCAGATTTTCTTCGTAGCAAAATTTGATTAAGAAAAAATCTGCCCCTAAATCGATAAGAGAAATATTTTAAGTAGGTTTCCATATTGCTAATAATTTCGATCTAAGGAGTTGATGCCCAACATTTTTTCCAAAAACTTTAATGCTGATTGATTGCTTCCATGGGGAATAGAGCCTTTCCTTATCGCTAGCAGACAAGGGGTAAAATCCTCCGACGGTGCTGGAAACATTGATTCATCGGAGAAATCAAATGTATGTGGGGGTGTGTGGTTGAAGGTGGGGTCAGATGAAAGATGGGTATTGGATAGTAGTTTATGTAAAAAAGTAAAGCTGCTTTTGGTGGAATCCTCTTCATCCATTTGCATTTGATGCATGTCTGATGATTCAGCTGCTGAGGTGCCGTGACTACGTGGTTGCGTGTTCATAGTATTTGGTGTAAAGTGCTGAGATTTTCAGATCTATAGAAGCAGGTGAAGATCTGGGTGTGTTATTAAAGTTAGTGAGAGAAAAGGAGGTAGAGAGAAGTGACAGCATTCTCGATGCCTCAGTGTACCTAAAATAAAACCCGTAGATGTATTGGTTCATACTAACTAACAGATTGCTATTACACCAGACATCAAAAAACTTTATTTTAAAAAAAACCTATTTTTTCCCATCCATTCAACCAATCCGACCTTAGAATTTTTTTTGGGATATGAAGTCAGTTTTCTTTTGTTTAGTTTAATTTAAGAGGTAATGAATAGAAAAATGGAAGATAAGGGGCAATAGAAACACCCAATACTTTAAGTATGTAAGTTGCAAATAGTGCCAAGTTTTTCTTTTTCTTTTTTTAGGGGTGATCTTATTTTGAAGAAAATACCATGTGTCATGCCACGTGTATGACGCGGGAATTACACGCATTAAGTTAGTTTTGTTTAGGGATTTTGAACTTTTGAATAGGAAACATTCAGAGGTAATAACACCCATTTCCCCCCCACAGTTCAATTATGAAAGTTACAAAACATGAATAGTTCAGGTTTTTTTTTAAATGTAATATCTCATATATAAACTATTCCATGAGCCCACTAATGTATTATTTACTTTAATATCCGCGGGGTGCATATATTTTGTTATTGCATCAAGTAATTAATGTCTGATTTGGCGACAGGGGACTTTATCGAGTTCACCAGTTCAGCAAGGTGGAAATGTTCATACTATGCCGACCAGATGAAAGTGATTCATACCATAAAGAACTCATTGAGATTGAAGAAGAGCTCTTCTCATCACTCGGATTTCATTTCAAGTGAGCAACTTAATTTCATATCTACGAGTAACAAGTTATGCATGTTTAGTTGTTCATTTTTGTGCACCCAAACATACACTTGCCTTTCTTTCTCCAATTCCTATAAGCAAATCATACTATGTGCAGGACATTGGACATGGCAACCGAGGATCTAGGTGCACCAGCATATCGTAAATTTGATGTGGAGGCCTGGATGCCAGGATTGGGCCGTTACGGTGAGGTAGGAAATGACACCAATTCTATTCTTTTTTTCTTTTCTTTCACATGTACAATGGAACTGGACTGTCCATAATTTCTGCAACTGTTGAATTGTTGAGCGGTTGAACTAAGCTAGAACAACTGAATCACTTGTTCTGCCTTAACTTGATTCTTTATATTCTTTTAACAATATCCTAATCTGCTATGTTCTTTGATCAACAGATATCAAGTGCATCAAATTGCACAGATTATCAAAGTCGTCGGCTGGGAATAAGGTATCGCGCCGAATCATCATCATCAACGAGTCCTAAAAAGGGCAAAAATGCAGCTCCAACACAGTTCGTTCACACACTAAATGCTACAGCATGTGCTGTTCCGCGAATGATAGTATGCTTGCTTGAGAATTTCCAGCAAGAAGATGGCTCAGTTATTATACCAGAGCCATTGAGACCATTCATGGGCGGGCTTCAGATTATTAAACCAAAACATCTACAGAACTGAAACAGGATGCACATTTGATATTAGATACTGTATCTGCATCATAATTTTTTTTTTTCATCATCTTCTGGGGAAGTTCACTTTTGTTCAGTTCGGCAGCAGATTGAACAGACGTTTATAATGAGTTCGGTTAAGTTTATAATAAAGTTGAATATTTATTGTCATTGCAAATAGCAGATTTGCTGATTGCTTTGAGTCTATTGACTCTACTATGTGCAGCTATCTAGGTTGTACCTTGTATAGATGGTAATTGTAACCTAAAAATAATAGTTAGCTCAGTTCTACTGTTGCTTTAGACCATGGAATTTAATAGCACATCTTTGGTAATTGGGTGGGAACATAATGTACTGTACACTACAGAGGAAAAAAGCCATACTTTGCGTGGATGTAAATATTGAGTGCAAGTTATGAAGCATCAGTCTGATCTTTATTTTCACTCTTTTAAATAACCAAGAACATACTTATTTTAAGCTTTGAAATTCGGTGGATAATGGTATACCTTGATTTAAAATGATTTGAACCTGTCATGTGCGTCTATTACACATCTTGCACTGTATTACTCTTGCCACTGAACCAAAACCCGATGCAATATAATCACGGCTATATTCAATACTTTTTCTGACTATCCATCTCGTCTTTTCCATTGGAGGGACAACAGAGTGGACTGTCAAAGTTAATCTCTTCTTTTCATATTGCTGTTTAAGGCCTTGAAAAGAAAAGAAAATAATTGAAATATGCTGTCGATTGAAGCATGAGTGATCTTGAAAGACAATCCTGTTGGCGCCGTAGTATCCACGTCTCTTGAATTAAATGAAACAAGAAAATTGTAATAACGTTGAAGGATCTTGATTTAGAGACTACAAGTCTACAACAGTACTTGGTGATGTTGAAATGTAAAACCTTTCTAAAATACAAAGTATAAAAGAAAACTAGGACTTGATCTAGAGCACTTGCTGATGTTGAAATGTTGATAGTCTCCTAAAGAAAACTATGTAATACTTTCTGCAATACATTATTATACTCTGAGTTGGTTTCTCTGAGTTGAACTCTTTGGATATGGTTTCTGCTGCATCAGTGAGAGCTTTGTGGTGCAAAAATAAAGCGAAATCATGTCGGCAAAAATTAAAGACCAGCGATTTGATGGACAAAAATTAAAGACCACCTCAAGAGAGAGCATTCGGGTGAATTGCCCACAAAACAAACTTACTTAAATGACTACCTTATTGTAGTTTCCTACCATTTATAGCTATCCTTTTAAATATTACCATTTGTAGCTACATTTTAGCAAAATAGTATATGTTTTCGTGTGTATTTGTTGCCAACAAATACATGAGAACATGGTAAAAAAAAAATTAAAAAAATAGGATCCTTGATTTTAGCCTTTAACGGTGGAGCTATTAAATTAGATATTAATATATTTTTTTGATGTATTTTAGTGATTTCTTTTTTTACTTTGATGTATTTCAGTGATTTTTTTGTTTTTTGCTATAATGTATTTTCGTGTCTTTTTTTTTTTAAAGGTATTTCAGTGATTTTTTTTTTTTATGTATTTACTGTTTTTTTTTTTTTTATGTATTTCAGTGGTTTTTTTTTATGTATTTCAAATACATTGTGTACATTCCAACTACATATGAAGCCAAATATATTCAAATTTTCGTGTATGTGAATGGATTTCAACAAATACATTCAGATACAAGAGAAAAATTCAAATGCATGACAAATACATTCAAAAACAGTGTGTTTGGCTATTAACAAAATACACTCAAAAAATGCAAAGACAAATACATTCAAACATAGTGTATTTGTGAGATGTAGATTTTTGAATGTATTTGTATTTAGCAAACAAATACACACGGCCAGATTTGAGACACTATCACCGCCAAAAACCCTAATCTCTCCACCACCATCAAAATCCTAATCTGAGACACCACCACCACCAAAAAACCCGTAATCTTTCCACCACCAGTAAAACCCTAATCTCTCCACCTCCATGTCACCTTCTCCGTCGCTATCTCAAAACCAGTGCCATTGACGCCACCACCAACAATACAAACAGCCAGATTTGTGCCATCGTCTCACCGGATAGAGTGAAAAGAGAGAGAGAGAGGGGTGAGCACAGAGGGAGAGGGAGAAGAGAGAGAGGGGCGGCGGAGAGAGAGAGGGAGAAGAGAGAGAGGCGCGGCCATGGTGTGGTGGTTGAGAGAAGGGAAGAGAGATTTTTTAGGGTTTTGAGAAATAAAAAATCTGAAATGGGTAGTGATTGGGAAAAAAGAAAGATATATGTGTTTGAGTATGTATTTTTTATATAGCTACCATTTGTAATTTAGAAAAGTTAATTAGCTACTAAATATAATTAAATAAAAGGGTAGTTAATATTAATAATTAGGTCTTAAAAGAAGCTAAAATGAGTAAAAATTCCTAAATCTATTGGGGCCTTAACAGGAAGATGCAATTATCAGGACTTTTATGAATCAAAAGTTGGGCCATAAATCGGGGCAAAGAGAAATTGGAGGGCAGACACGTACATCAATTCTAAACTGATTGATAAATGAATTAAAGTCTGAAATTCATTTTTGATATATGGTTACATGATTCATGCTAGTAAAATTTTGCATTTGCAGCTATAGTTATGTAATTGTAGCAAGCTCAAGTAGATTGAGCCATATACTCCATCTGTTTTACTTTATTTGATATAATTTGACTTGACATAAAATTTAATAAAGAAATAAAATTTTATAATTTATAGTCTTAAATATTTCTTATCATAATAAATATTTGATTGTTAAATTTTTAAAATTTGTAATTTAAAATATATCGATATATTTTAATAATTATACGACTATAAAAACTTATCAATCATAAAATGCATCAGTTATTTTAACGAACTAACAAAGAAATAATGTCAAACAAAATTCTACAAGGCGAGTATTATAAAAACAAACTGTAGATAAGACAAGAAAATAACAAAAAATAGCCTCTTATGTTTGAGGATATGTTCAAAATAGTCCTTCAAATATATTTCTGAGTAGTTTTGGACCTTTAAGTTTGTTGAAAGCGAGCACTTTTAATTTTAGTTTCCATCAATTATTTAACAAATTTATGTCTATTAGATTTGATTGGAACCACACAAAAAAAAAAAAAAAAATTGTGGGAACTCACAGGCGATTCTATTTTTGATCTATTGTCAAGAGTTTGATGTAATTTTTGAGATGCAACTTCTGCTCGTGTCTAGTGCAATTTCTTGTCTTTCATTTCTATAATTTGAAGGAACTTTCCTAATATTTTTGGTTAAGTTTATTCTCCACTATTCCCTTGTAATGTACACAGACAGAATTTGTTAAAACATCTAACAGAACTAAAAGTGCTCACTTTTGACAATTTAAAGGATCAAAATTGCTTAGTAATATATTTGAGAGACCACTTTAAACCTATTCCCAAACATCAGGGACCATTTTTCTTACTTCTCTAGATAAGAGTTTCTTTTTTGGTGCGTATTTCTAACGGATAAAGCACCAGGAAACTAACTAAACTCTAACAACCAGACATTTGAAAGCTCTCATCAATAACGGCCAATAATGGCCTCAATATTCAGCATTAGCTTTGCTAGTTCCCCCATTGGAGCTCAATTCAACAGGCCCAAATTCGTTAAACCCAAGACTTACGTAAACCCAATTCGTTGTGCTGGTAGACTTGAATGGGTATCTATATATCTCCTCTTTTAGTTTCCCTCACTCCCATGTTTCTCAGTCTATTTTTACTTGTCCTGTATACTAAAATAATTGTACATTTTCACTTGTCCAATTTGGAAAATCAAGAGATGAATTTTACCCTTACTATTAATTATTGGGTTGAAAACTTTAAGAAATTATAGTGGTTGCACAACATCTAAAGCATGCTTGATTGACTTAATAATAATTAGGGGCGATATAGTAAAAATTGTCATTCTATTTATGATTCCTGTGCCAAGTAAAAATGGGCTGAGGGAGTAGTAGTAAGTTGGTAAGTGCATGATAAATTGGTGAGTTTGATTTATGAATTATACAGGACCCTGATGGCTTATTGGGTCCACCCCAAACGGGTCATATAGCCCGACTGGAGTTCACGAGACGCCTTGAGAATGACGCTGCGGCTAGAGAAGAATTTGAACGGCAAGTCCGTGAAGAAAAAGAGCGTCGCAGAGTTCTTCGTGAGGTAATTTCACGTTGAATTGAGTGGATGTTACCATATTATCTAACAATTTAAGCTCATAAGAGGGAGCATTGTTAATTACTTTATTTATATTCACGCCCCTCGTGGGGACTAATAGCAAACTTTCAAAATTTTATGTTTTTTTTTTTTGAAAAAGTAGTAACAGTTTGTGTTTGTCTAGTCAATGTGAAAAAACTTTAGCCAATATTAGACATGTAATTTGTATTTGAAGGTTTCAAAATTTCTTTTGAAGAAAAACTATTTTATCGGCTTTTAAAAATAGTTTTTGCTACTACTCAAAACCACTATTTTTTTAGAAGCTTGTCAAATACTTCATGAGTATTTTTTTTAGTTTTGAAAAAAAAAAAAAAAAACACTTTTGGCTTCTCTGAAGCTCGGTCAAACAAGATATAGTTCTTTTTCTTGTGTCAAGTATGAGGAAATGTTTTTGTTGATAGCGAGTTGAATCTAAGAAGTACTTGATACCATGTTAAAATTGAAGTGACCACTTCATATTAAGCTGATTTTATTTGTTTATATTAGGTCTGCAACGATTTGTGGAGTAGTTAGTAAGACATACTTTAAATCTTTTCTATTTTGTTATGGATACAAATTTTATGCATATCTTTGTCTTATGTGTTCTTTTTGTCCTGATCAGTCACGAGTGATTCCGGATACAGTGGAAGGGCTTGTGGAGTTTTTTCTTGACACTGAAGCCCGAGAGATTGAGTTTGAGATTGCAAGAATGAGACCACGGTGAGTTATCCGCTCTCCAGTATCACAGCTCAGGTGGTAACATTTACTTCTCTTGTGGCAAAGCCGGAAAATGCTATAAGTTGTTTGAATCTTTGCTGCATTAGTTTCAGCTTCAGCTCTGTTAGGTTATTCGACAGTTGAGTATTTAAAGTTGCCGCCTTTTGCTTTTGATAATTCTGTGATCATGAAAATGCACATGATTTCGAGTCTGTTTTTGTTAACTTGTGAAGAAAAAGAAACCTATAAAATTATAGACTTTGTATAAAGATCAAACTGTTGCCTCTTAAGATAGAGGAGGAGCATTTCTTTATTATCGTCCATTTTCTTGACCTTTATGTTGTTATCAAAAAATTGAGAAAGTATTGGTACTTGACCTACTTTAAAGTTTGCTAACATGTCCCAGAGGAACTGGGACAGGACCTTTATAACATCAAATTGCATGGATTTCTTGGCTGTCCCTGCTATAGTTTTTTCTTCTTTACTTGAAATTTTCTAACATGTCTTCGTTTACAGATTGAACAAAGAATTTTTTGACCATCTGCAAGTCGAACTTGGAAAGCTGCGCTTTTCTGTAAACAAAACTCAGGTATTTACTGACAATTTTCTTGATTTAATGTGAGACATATATGTCAATGAAATGATACTTACCATGATTTTTTCGCAGGAAGTGGAAGACAGATTAGTTGAACTGGAAGCACTGCAAAAGGCCTTGCTGGAAGCAACAGGTCTGATAAATCGACTATTTGCTCTTTTGTTAGAGATTTCATGAGTATGGGTATCTGGATTCTTCATCATCTGTATCTGACATTCTGCTTTACTATTTTTCTTTTTCTTACAGAAGCATATGATAAATTGCAAGCAGATCTTGTAGCAACAAAGAAGAACTTAACCGAGATTTTGACGTCAAAGGATGTCAAGGCTACTGTATGTGATAGTCTTTAAATTCTGCTTTTATGTGCGTGTTTGTGTGTGGTTTGTATATTTTCTTAAGTTTGTTGCTGAATTTGGATTGTTCCATTTTCTCGAGCAGCTATTGGATTTGGTTGAGAGGAATGAGCTGAACAGACCCTTGTTGACTCTTCTTGATGAAAACATTGCAACTGCACATAGTGTTAACCAGGTGAGACAAGCAAATTCCATACAATGCAGATAGAAGTTCTGTGGGAGTGATGATGCATATTTGTGAACACACTGGCGCAACAGCACATTCAATAACTGAAACTTAAGTAGAAAAATGTGATTTGAAAAGGAAAAAGTGGTACCTTTTGAAATTGGGCATCGATAACTGACATATATATCCACGCAATTTATTAAAATTTTAGTGTACGTCAGGGTTATGCTGTGCTTTCTCCTAATGGTAATATCATCAATCCAAAGAAAACAATATGCTTGAAACACACATTGTCTGGATTGAGAATTGGTTAGGAAGAAATGGTAAGGCAACAGCTTCTAAATGTTCCTCATATCATTTAGTGGCAAGTGAATTGACGTTGTGAGCTTACAATATTCCTGAGTAGTTTAAGGACCTTTTGAAGTGAAGTAACTAGCTAATCAATTGTCAATATTTTTTTGATACAGAGGCAATGGAATCTATGAGTTATATGTAGAAGTTCCTATCATTTCCTTGTTAGTTCGTCTTTGTTCAAACTAATTATGATAAAGTTGATCGGTTTTCCATCACTCAACTTTTTTCTGGGGTCTGATAGCTTCTCCACGATATCTTATGGGAAGATTTCTGGTGAAATTTCCTTCATTTACAAGTTACACAGATATACTAGTAGAAAATTATGTCTGTTTTTTCCAATTGCACTCCACGTAACTCAAGCGAAAATGTATATTTAAGTTCAAACATAACTAGTTATGTTATTTTCATATTTGGCTATTATTCTTTCTTGAATCTGCTCATCGTCACTAATAGGATGAAAAAGAAACATCCATAGTTTAAATTGACATAATAAGTAGCTTTATGCTTTTGTGTGCATCCGCTTTTGTACTAGTTGAGTATGATGTTCTTGTTCTAATGGGTTGAGCATTATTTAAGGAAGAAGTTTTTCTTTGGGATGATGAAGTCTATCATATAGGGCCGAGGTTGTGTATACTGCTTACTTGCTAAATAATGAATCTTGCTCCCCCTAAGTTGTTCATATGAAATGAACAATTCAAAGATGCTAAAATACACAGACGCGCATAGTGTCCGTAATATCTAACTGCCCTGTCATGAAGTGGTTCAATAATTTTTCAGATACTCAGTGAAATTTCTTCAAAAACTTGGTAGATGATAAAATAAGATTATGCAGTAACATCCCCCACTTCCCAAGATGTTCAAGCTTGTTATTTTCTCAATAGAGGTTGACATTCACTTGGATACACTTTTATCTCTAAAGATATGTGTTCCTTTTCAAGGATACAAATGGATTTGTTAAAAGTTTGCCAATGGCTACATATCAACACCGTCATCGTAAATTTGTGAATGTATCATTTTGTAATAAGCGGAAGCTTTAAATATGACTGTCTAACTTTGAACTTATCTTCCTTTGTGAGTGCAGAAACAAGCAGCTGAATACATGGAAAAGCTGAGGGGACTTGTTCTGAAGTACCTAACGGTATAGGTTTCATCTAAAACTATTCAAATGCTTTTCTCAATTTTATACAGAGAAATGGTGAGAATTTCTGGTTTGTTTATATTCTAGTAATGTAGTATACTACAAAATTTTGTAGGAATACTTAGAATGAATCCCTTGTAATAATAAGAAGAAAGTATCCCCATCATTTGTGAAAACCACAGTGGAAAGAATGAGTAACCATTCAAGTGAAAATCCATGCTCTTCTTCCTTGTGTGTTGGAAAGTGTGAAACCCTGTTTTACTGGAAGTGACAATTAAATTATATTTTGAACGCCTGGAAAGTCATTAAAGTTTAATTGGAGCGATGCGTGCATCAGGGTAGGCTGCCACATCACATCCCTTGGGGTGTCACCCTTCCCTGAACCCTACGTGAACCGTGGATGCTTCGTGCACTCAAACAGCCCTTTTTTTTTTTTGCTACTAGAATGCAATCTCCTTTAGACTGCAATTTCTGATGTAAATTGAGTAGAAGTGTTAGGTTTACTGTATTCTAACCTGTGAAATAAATGGATATTTTATTGAGAGGAGTGAGAACCCTCAGTGAAAGACTGAGCAAGAAAACTAATGGGGCTGATCTCTGGACTTTTGTCCTTTTCTTGCAACTATCACCTATACTCTGAGTTAGTGATGTTCCCAAAGCTGGATCTATCTCTTCATCCAACCATAACAACATAAGCTAACTCAATCAGTATTCAGAAAGGGTAAAATATAGCAAACTATAAAAAGGGGCAGCCTGGTGCATTAAGCTCCCGCAATGCGCGGGGTCCGGGGAAGAGTCGGACCACAAGGGTCTACTGTACGCAGTCTTACCTTGCATTTCTGCAAGAGGCTATTTCCACGGCTCGAACCCGTGACCTCCTGGTCACATGGCAGCGCTTTACCAGTTACGTCATGACTCCCCTTCAAATATAGCAAACTATATATATATATATATATATTGTATAGTTTGCTATATATTATGGTTTTCAGTTGTAGGCAAAGCCTAAGGTCTGTTATAAAGTGAACATTTAACAGTCATTTCATGGCTTCATAAATTGAGGTGCAAATTACCCAATGCAGCATAAAAGTTGAAATAGGTACTCTAGATGCTCCTTTTTTTTTTTTTTTTGTGGTATACCCATTCAGTATCCGAAACCTATTGGCTTGATTAGTCTAAATTCGTGCCTCGTAGGGCCCATAAAGGGGTAACACTCTCTATTCGACGTTTTTTTTCATTTTTAAGACTCGAATTTGGGACCTCTGGTTAAGGGTGGAGAGATCTAATTCATCTCATCACAACCCTCAATAATCTCTAAATGCTTATTTTGTGCCTATTTTGTCTACTACAATTTGGTTATGATAAAAATTTACCCACACTCAATGTATTATCATGTGCTTCTTTTTGTTCCTAGCTGGGTAGTACTTAGTACTCTTTAAGTGTTCATCGCATGATCATAATACTTACCAAAACATCACATACTGTTTATTCATGAAGTTTATAATATTGAAGGTTCATAAATTGTTTCTTTTTTCTTTCTATCAATTATATCATTGCTGGCTGCCAGCGCTTATGTTCGAGTACTACAGATCCTTGTGAAAATATGTACGGATTCCTTCTCGTATATTATTGCCTGTGCAACCATAAAATACTGGTTAGTAGGTGACCTTCCACATGAATAACAATAACAGAGTTACTACTGTTTTCGACAACTGGTACATTTGGAGACACGAGGCGCAGACCAAAATTACAAAAATGTATTCAATCTTGTCTTTTTTGTTCTAATTTTAGAACAATCGAGAACCATCAAGGAAATAATCAGCTAGCTCTTCTATTTTTTCCTAAACAATGCTTTCTAGTCACATGTTGGTCAAAGATTCTCTGTAAACCTCTTGTATTAATTGCCTAATAAAAGATTAATTTCATAATTGATTATTTTACTAGACTCTGGTACAGTGATACTTATCCTTCTGTGCTGTAAGACTAATCTCACACTAGGTACTTTCTTAAGTTTCTCTCTGACAAGTAGACAAGGCACACGTTGATGTTTAGACATCTCCTACGTTACCTTAAAAGTTTGTTCATACCTATCTAATTCGTGATAAGCTTAAGGCGATCAAAAATAGAAAAGTAAAAAGCAAAAAAGATTTCATAAACTTATACCACATTCCAACTTCAAGTTGCAAAAAAAAAAAAAAAGCATAAATGGCAGATATTTGTGAGAAATATAAGGTGGAAAGCTTGAATGTTGCATAAAAAGAATAGGCAAAAGCAAACGGGAAAGGGACATGTGAAAACTTGTGGATTATACCCAAAAGGAAGAAGATATTTCCATTCGTTTTACTTTAGAATATTGTTGCTAACTTTCTAAAACATGTTAGGCAAGTAGTAACTAGCAATCCTTATGCCATCAGAAGATGCGGTGGGATGGTCGGGACTCCTATCTTATTTTGAGATTTGAGGTGTTCAAATTTTGAATTTTCATTTTGATGGATAGAGATGTATCAAGATTTAAACTTTACCAATCCGAGTTTATGATTTTGATATAACTTTATTTAATTAACTGGGTTCAAATTTATGTACTTATTTAGTGAATTTTTCTTCTAACTCATACTAAAGGTTTGAGTTAAAATTACTAAGTCTCGATCAAGCCATAACTTAATTACCCTTTGCGTTTGCCCCGATCGAGAGAGTGTTTTACGGCCGAACTGCATAGAGATTCGATTTTGTGACCATCATTTAAGCCATACCCATAGTGTGTTGTAACAAATTGCAAGTCTACCCACTTCAAAATAACTTAAGACATGTGGTGTCTGAAATTTTATATGGTTGAAGTTCAACAACTTTTATCTAAAATTCAGGCATTTTTACTTGATGCATTCATGGTCGAAGTTTAGACCAAAAAGTCTTGAACTTTGTTCATACAAAAAGTTGTTTTGAAGCAGTAGACGTGGTGTAATAGCAGTGTCCAAATAACGAATCCCCCCATTTCTGCGTGTTTTACGTTACCTCTTTAGTGGGCCCATCCGAAACGAATTCTAATTAGTTTGGAATAAAATAACTAAGAACCCTTTTGAATTCTATATAAAGCTTCACCATACTCTAGTACACTACACTAAAAGTAAAGTCATATCAAGTTCCATTCCAAGAAAACCAAAAAAGGAAAAAAGCCATGGGTAACCATACTCTTCACTTGCTAATAGTATTCTCGTCTTTCCAATGTTTTCTTGCTTACAACACCATGGCTAAATCAGCCATGAGCTCAAATCCAGATGCCATAAAATTCATCAAAGTTTCATGTAAAGCCACACTTTACCCTGTTTTATGTGTCCAATGCCTCTCTGCTTATGCTAACACTGTCAAACAAAGTGAGAAACAATTAGCTCATGCTGCTTTATCAGTTAGTTTAAGCAGAGCAAAATCCACAACCCTATTCGTTTCTAAGTTAACTAGAGTGAGGGGTCTAAAGCCAAGAGAAAAGCAAGCTGTTAAGGACTGTTTGGACAACATGAGTGATAGTGTTGATCAGATAAACAAATCAATTCCAGAACTTGGACATACTGGTCAATTTTCAGGTGGACAAGACTTTATGTGGCATGTTAGTAATGTGCAGACTTGGGTTAGTGCTGCACTTACTGATGAAAATACTTGTCTTGATGGATTTTCAGGGCCTGGTATGAATGGACATGTGAAGGCTGCTTTAAGGGCTAGAATTCTACATCTTGCACAAGTTACTAGTAATTCACTTGCTTTGGTTAATCGCTTCGCGGATAGACACCGCCCTAGTCCTTAATGTGACAGAGAAATTCCTGGTAGGGAGCACTTTCTACCTTTAGAATGAATGCGAATTAATCGGGTCGGTAGGTTTCAGATGTTTATGAAGACTGAAGTCTCAGTGAGATTGCTAGTTTTGCTGTGTAAAGGTTATGTTTCTTTAATTTGCATAAGCATGAATTTGGGGCTTTGTGTCTAGTGGTAACAATTTATATATACTGTGTTGTAGCAGCAATGAAGATAGAGCAGCTTAGTTTGCTGGTCTCTATATGTGAAATTGTAATAATATGATCTTCTTGCTTGTATGAGCTTTCTTTTTGTATCTCTCTTTTCACTTTTGTATAATATTAGTACCTAATATTGAGCTTAAACAAAGAATGTTCTTGATTTTTTCTCGCTTCCTCAAGTCTCATCTCTGTTTTTGTGGTTTTTCTTTATAACCGCATTTTTCGGGTCAGCTTGCGCGCCTCTTAATTAATTTTACTGAGTACTTGATACTTTATCTAATAAGGTTTGAGCAAATGAAAGAAATCACCTGTTACTTTACTTGAAATTTCATTCTCAACCGAATCACTAACTTATTCCTGGCATAGGATGCTTGTGGGGTTTCATCTTCATGTTGGAAAGATGTTTGTATCTGGAGGGTATACTTCATAATTATTTGTTAGTGCCATAGGACTGGTCCCGCTCAACAAATTTTGTAGCTTGTAGGTCATTGTTGGAAAAAGTCATAAAGTGAAATCGTCATAATAATCTCCATTTGGTGTAGGGCATATTTCTAAGTTTTTTATAATTTTGTCTCACAAAACTTCAAACTATGTTTTCATGTTACACAAATTCAACCGCCCAATACCTTTTTTCAACTTCGACTTCAAATATAATTTTCTTTTTCAAATTTCAATCATATCAACGTCTTCGTAATATTCACCGAGACTATAGCGAATAATGCCTTTTTCTTATTATATATTCGTTCTTTCTTATGATATATGTGTGAGAAGGAAAAATAGAATTCATTTGCACATCACAAGAGCCTAAGTCATCAGTGCCTGAGGTTCCTTGCTCTTGGTTGCCCCGCAATAAGAAAAGCCCTGAACAACAGAGAATTCGTAAACAAATTATTGCTAGTATGTTTTTTCAATTGATAAGGCATGAGATTGACACCAACTCTAATTTAAACTCGGAGCTTTGTAGGCTCAATCCTCTCTATGATTTGAATTGTGTTCTATTGATAACTGATTTGTTCAATTATGCTCTGATGAAATTGAGTCGTCAGTTTAACAATATTTTTGTCGTAAATTGCAATAATATAAGGGGTCGTTTGGTACACGGATTAAATTATTCGAAAATTATAATTTCGAAACTAATTTATTCATCTGGTAGATGGGATAAAATAATCTCAACGTTAATGAGATAAAGTGATATATCTCATTCTTAGAATTGTGCTTTATTTATACTTCGTAGAAGATATAAATTTATCATTATATCAAATATGATACAAAATTAATGTCAAAATTAATGCAGCTTATACCACGTAACAAATGACCCCTAATATGACAAGCTTATAGTAGTACTTTATAATTGAATATTTTTAAAAGAATATGGCAATATTTTTGTCGTATATACCGCCGCAATCTCCGGCCAATTGTACATGTGGTTATCTTCAATTGGATTTTTTCTTTAATTAATTATTTCTAGTGAGACATATTGGTTTCTCTTACCTGCCGTGGACCAAATTAGATTATGAATGGACTGCCACTGTCTTTTTCTCTTATAAATAATAATCTTTTACTATTTGAATGTTGTTGGAATGCATGCGTGAACAATGAGCAAAGAAATATAAGCGTTTAATAATTATGGTGAATTCAAAATTTAAATTTTATAAATTTTTATATTAATTTTATATTAATATATATAATGGTGATTGGGTTTATAGATATTTAAGAAATTTCTTAATATATATATATACAATTTGGACAAAAATTACTAGATTCGTGTGAACCCGTAATTGAAACTGTGGATCCCCTGATAATAATCCTTGATAAAATTAAATTTTCTCGCATTTGGTTGAGTTTTTGATTTCGGGATTATATATAGTATCATAATTGTGATATTGTTTTTATGCCACTCAATGTGGGCAGAGAGACTGGCGAAAAGCTTGCAACCTATGAGTATGTTACCTTTTGGACAATCCTATATAAGTACTAAAATTTTTCCTAAATATCTATAAATATTTGATTTTATACCGATCTTATCTTTTAGTTTCTCCAATTGTTAACTTTGCTTTTCAATTAAAATTTTTAATGTAATATTACGTATTATAAGGAATCTGCAGAGTCCATTTTTATTATATTCCTTCACTCTTGAGACAAATTTATCGTTGATTTATTATTTTATAATACCAGATGTAAAACATATGATTCCTCACTAATCACAACTACCAAAATTCAATAATTTATATTTATAATTTCTTATTAGTGTAAACCCTGAGATCTTTGGATTCTTTTGCCAAGTGCCTATGAGCACGTGAAGCCCAACTGGCCACGAGAAACCTAATGAGTAAGGGCCCATAAAGATCGTCCTTTTTGTGGGTCTATTGTGGGCCAGAAGTCATGCAATATTGGAGAGGCATGTTGAGGAAATAAAGAAGGGATAACTACATGATAATATTTTAGTATTTTCATGTACTGGAATAATTATTTTACTTACTAGTTTAGGCTATGAAATTATATAATTCAAAAATGAAATATTATATAGGTTTTCTCCTTATCCCACACCATTTTTTTTTGAACGAACATGCATGAGATGTGGCACGTAGGTCAGTTTAGAAGGCCTTAGAAGTGGGTCAGGTACTTCCCTAAAGGCCCGGTTCCTTTTTGTTTGTTGTTTAGGTTTCGTTTTCCCGAAAGTGTCTTTTTTTGGCCTTTCATACGGACTGGTATTTAATTTGCCGTTCACATTAGTGATTTTTATTTTTTGTATGTGCCGCTTATTTAATGAAAATATTCAGATGTGTTTCGCTCGACATAAATTTAGTAATATTTTTATTTTTGGAAACTGAACTTTTGTCTCTCTTGACACAAGTTCTGTAAGAATTAAGTTATGCAACATAAGTCGTGTAGTATTTTTCAGATTATATTGAGTATTGAAAGTTTTGTCTTTTCCGGCATAATTTGTGTGAATAGGATGATAGTATGCAGAGCTAAACGCTAACTATGCCGAGCGAAATCTAAACTTATGCCTTTTTTCGAATTATGTTGAAAGTTTTGTCTTGTCCGACATATTTATGAAATGTTGTGATACATATGCCGAAGCTAAAACGCTAACTATTCTGACCGTGCTGGGGGATAAAAATTAAAGACCACCCAAAATAGGGCCATTTGTGCCAATAATCGCTGAAATCTTACAAAATAAATTATAATGTAACCTCATTCCTCTCAAGTAACTTCTACCGCATGATATATGATATAAAAATAATTTTGGCCTCATATATCACTTGGCTTCTTACCACGTTTACTTCTTATATTTTGATTTTTTTCAATAATTTTTTTTGACGTTGCCTCTAACATATATATGTGTTTGTGGGTGCATAAATGAATATCATTAGCATCATCATTTATGGATGTATGCGTGAGATCGAACTTGACACTGCAGTTAATGATAACAGGGAGGGGTGTACAAATCAAACCGACAAACAACACCAAACCGATAATTCGAACCAAGCCGAGAAAAAAACTCGACTAGTGGTTTGGTTTGACTTGGTTTGGTTTTAAAAAGAAAAATCCGAACACTATTGGTTTGGTTTGGTTTGGTTTTAACTAAAAAAAGTCAAACCGAATCAAACCAACCCTACATTACATTTATAAAATTTCAAACATATTTTATACATAAAAATATTCATTTATAATGTAATTTATAGATGTTTCTTTAACTTTTTCATAGTTTTTTGTCTTTTAACATATTATTTCAAGCTTGGAATTAGAATTTGAATGGTCCAATAAATTTTATAGTTCAATGATATTAGTACCTCAAATAAAACTCAACAAAAATCAAATCAATACTAATGCCAACAAAAGTAATTCATATCTAACACTGGAATGACAATAATACTGATATCTATTCTTTAGTTTTATATTAGTTTAGAAAGTAAAAATACATAACTTAATTTTTTTTTAATATCTGGTCATGTAATTAATACTTATTAGTCGTACTTATTTTAGCGTGATTTAGTACTTTTAGATTAAGATTATCATTTTCTACATGCCTTATAAATTAGCCGTATTTATTGTAGCATGACTTAGTACTTTTAGATTATGATCATTTTATTTTATACAATTTCATTAATTTTTTTCGTTGAATATTTTAGTACAATGTCATATCTCATCTCATGTTTTGTGATATTTTCTAAATAAATATTTTAATTAGATAGTCATATCTTACTAGGAATAAAGAAATATTTGAAGTACAAGTTATATGTTTTGTATGAAGATTTTACCGAAAAAAACCCGAGCAACCCGAAAAAACCGAGAAAACCTGAGGTTGAAAAACCTGACTTCTTTTGATTTAGTTTGGTCTTTGAATAACCCGGATCAACCGGGTCCATGTACACTTCTAATAACAGGGATGTGATGCATGCATCATTTTTATTGTGCTGACCTAATCGCTATTGAATCTATAAAAGTTGAATTCCAGCATAGTGTGTCAGAATTTCATATGTAAACGTTAGAAATTTTATCGCATGGAGTTTTACATAAAGGAATTTTCCTATTATATACCGGAGTTTCACTTATAAAAATTTTAAACTCCAAATATATTATTTTATTGTATTTTTATTCAAATTTTATTTATGCGTTAAACAGTGATTACTTTGTAATTATATTTCAAAATAAAAGTGGCTCAAAAACTGGCCATCCCATTGCTATTTTTACGAACATTAATGGTTAATGATTTGGACCAAATAAATGGTGATTGTGTTGGATAAATTGATGCCTGTTATAAAATAATAACATTAAAATACAAGAGAACATATATATGAAAGAGACTTGAAGATTGATATGATTTCTTTCACTTCTGTATTTCTTCAATAGGACATGAGCGGTCCTATTTATAGAAAAACTAATTTAGTAATTTATTTGGTGATCACTAACTAAAAGATAACTTTACTTTGGTGATCACTAACTAAAAGATAATTTACTTTGGTGATCACTAACTAAAAGGTAACTTACTTTGGTGATCACCAAAGTACTTGAATGATACATGGACATTAACTATTAAATATTATTTACAACACTCCCTCTTGAATGTCCATTAATAGATAATGTGCCTCGTTAAAACCTTACTAGTAAAAACCCTGTGGGAAAAAGTCCTAGTGAAGGAAAAAGAGTACACATATCTAGTAATACGCTTTGATAGCTGCCTCATTAAAAACCTTACCAGGAAAACCCAATTGGGACAAAAACCTTGGTTAAGGGAAAAAGAGTGCAACGCGTATTTTACTCCCCCTGATCAAAACTTCACTTGCTGTCTCGGAGACGACGCATTTCAATTTTGTATCTCAGCTTCTCAAATGTTGAGGTTGGAATGTTTCAATGGACAGATTCGCCATATTATCAATCGAGCGAATTTATTGAATATTTATTTCACCTTCTGTTGAAGATTGTGTCTGAAAGGAAATCTAACAAAATGCTTTATCCTGTCTCCTTTGATATATCCTTCTTTCAAGTGAGCTATGCAAGCTTCGTATAATATTATTGGAATCTTCATCTCCAAATAAATATCGCATGATTGCAGAATGTGCTGAGGTATTGATCTCAGCCAGATACATTCCTGACTTGCTTCCAGATACATTCCTGACTTGCTTTAAAAGTTACTGATATCTTGGCAGATGAATAAGTATAATTGACTGTCATGTAGAACGTCATATTATGGCAACATCCTCACATGCTCACATAATTTGTTTGAGATCTAACTTTATAGAGATCGTATGAATGCCATGCATTTCATAACCAACAAATCTTGATAATATTGGTTAGAATCAATAAATTCATATCATTATTTGATTCATCCTGATGTCTCCACGAATAAAAGTGAGGCTATATCTTTCCTGCATATCATAAAAGCATTATCTCATGGATAGTAATAGCAGGATACATTAGTGCATCAATTGCACTAAGACATGGTACTTTCTAACCATTTCCGTGAGATTCAAAATTGATCTTTCTTTATTTTAAGCGATCTTACAGCCATTGGGGTACTCAATGGAATCGCTTTAAGGCCTTTTCAATCCTTTAAGAATTTTCATATAAACTTCACTGTCTAGCTAGACATGTAAATATTTCAGTATACGCATTCAATTTTTTTTTTCATGTACTGCCAGACTGTATAAAACCTCATTACATCCACTACAGGAGAACAGATCTCCGTACAATAATGTTAGGACTTTTTCGAAAAACCTTTATACCACAAGGCACGAGCCGTATTTTGTATCTTACGGATTAATAATTCATTTCACTTTTCGCTCAAAAGTTTCTGTATACCCCACTGACATTATATCTTCAAATGTTTGGACTATAGATCCAAAATATTTCATATTTACCACGTGAAATCAAATATACTTGAATTGCGTATTTTCATTTGGCCAATCATCTATCTGTCCACATTTCTTGACAGATTTGAATTCAAGATCCTCGTTACCATTTATAATGTTGAGCGCTACATTATATCAAAGATGCCGTCGACGGTCATTTGATATCGGTTCCCATACGACATAACTTATTGAGATCTCTTCAATTTTCATCATTTTCAGGTACCTGAACCTTTCCCAAGGTTTCATGAAGTGTTATGTCATGGTGCTCTTTTAAAGCACTTGCCTCATTATTATGGTCATCTTGATCATTTGCTCCTCTCCTTCTTCAAGGAGATTTACTTTTGGAACCGATTGGTCTATCACGCTTCAGGCGTGCCATAGACTCTATCCTTCAAGGATTTTAATTCTAGTATGAGCATTTGCAGCTGGAATATGATTTTCACTTTGGTCAGAAAATGCGTCTGACAGTTAACTGGAATTATATTTTAAACGAGGATCATACTAGTGATAATTCATTATATATAATTTATTTTTCCATCAGCTTATCATCTCTCCCCCTAATGTTAGGAAATCTAACATTTACCCCCAACCTTACTTGGGGACCCATCTTTGTGCGTTATGGTGGAGCAATTGAATCATATACCGCACATTCACATTTTAGATGGAAATTATTTGGTTCCTGACCTTGAACCAATTGTGATAGGGGAACCTAGTTGGCTTGATGCATATAAGCTGCTACATATTAAATAATACATCTCATACCAAAACTCTATTTGAGAGATTTTTTCTCATAATCAATTGTTTAGCAACTAATTGGAGGCATGTATTTTCTGCTAAACCAACTTGGATATAAACCGGCATTATCAATAACCATGCTCTTAATTTAACAATTTGAGCAAACAACCTTGCAAAAAAAACCAAACTGCAAGTTGATACCAAATGCACATGTGACCATAACATAGATGCATCTATTAAAATCATATAATAGAAAACGGTCCACATGGCAGGTGAACGGGCCCAAATTCACCTTTTTATGTTCCAGAATTATTGAAGGATTCAATCCCATCTTTAGCTGGTATAATTTTCAATTTATCATGAGAAAAAGTAGCACAAGAGAATTCTTGAGGAAACTTTTATTTCTTCAATATATAATAATGTGAATTCTCAATTTTTTTTTTGCATCACATTAGAATCAGAATGGCCAACCGATCATGCCAACTGATATTTATTTCAATAAACTTCTAGTTTACCATCGCATGTGATTCCATCATCATGCTCATATTTGTGTAGTACAAACAGGAGGGAAGCAGGGTAACATTTCACATTTATATTTCTTACCCGCTATATGACTGTAGTAACATAAAGATATTAAATCTTTCCATCATTTATAGTCTCAATATGAATGGCCACTTTGGCGAATACCTTTGAAACTCAATAAGTTTCTTCGAGACTTACTACAGTATAATACTTTCTTGATAATGAATTTAATTCCTCCAAAGTAGTAATAAATTGGCTCTTTCAGAGCTCCCAATTAATTGTGTACTACCACATATTTCATAACACCATCCGTATGGTGAACATATCCTTTAAAGGAGAAATTTGTATCATTCCGATCAAATTATTATAGGCAAGACTCATTTCTCTTTAACCTTTTCCTATCAATAATCATAATTGACAAGATGATCTAAGACTACTTATTCCACAATAACGATTTCTCTCAAACCTCCCCTAGAGGTGAGTTGTGGTATTAGCATATACAACATAAGCACATATTTATCCATATCTTTTATCATATCTAGCCACATTCACTTTCAAGAATGGGCCAACATCCACGATGCTTATCACAAGTCGCATTCTCTTCAAGGAATGGACTATAATTATATATGTGTTTCATAAATTTGATATAAACTCATTGTCATGTCTTATGATCCACCTCGACATCACTTTGAAAGGTCAAATGTGCCTCCACTTTGTATTCCTTTCTTTTGATGGAGGATTTATATAATTTATCAAATTAGGTCGCAAGGAATCGCGTTCCCAATGACTTTTCATACTACATTGATGACAAAAATTACCTTCACCTTTTGAAGAACCATTTTGAGAACCCATAATGTTCTTCCCTTTTATAATTATCATAATGATGACTATTATTATTTATCACGCCCACGTTCATTCATATAGCCATAACAAATATTTTTTCATCTTTCAGACTTATCATATACTGCTACCACATTCACTTCAGGGAATGGAGCAAAGTCAGTGGGATGGGCTTCACAAAAGCATATTAATTTGCTCAGTCATAATCATATCATCAAAACCGTGTATTGGGACTTAAACCCAATGTCTTATTCATATAAAGACGTTTTTAAGCCATAACGCGATGAGACTTAAACCCAACTTTTTATATTATCATCATAGTGCACCGGGACTCAAACTCAATGTCTTGCCCTCTTGGTGCAATGGCACTCGACTCCACTGTCTTACCCTAAACCAATAGCATAATAGGCTAAAGTGCACCGAGACTCACTCTCGAGTAAAATAAAGTACCACTCTGTGATTTTACGCATAACTATGGACCATAAAATCACGTCATAATATCTCTCGAATTTTTCATATTGCTCTTCGGGAGCAATTTTGTGACATGATATAAATAATATTTCTCATATACATATCTTCAATTGTAGCCACAACAGACTTATGAAAATATTACCACTTTTGGTGGTTATAGATATAAATAAGTTTAGACCCAACGAGGCATAGAAAATATTGTCACTTCGGATGACCATGTATTTCTTGCAAGCTCTCATTTAGCCATTAAGGGATATGAGATTAGCATCATAATCCCTTTTAACAATATTGTTCTTCAGGAATAAAATTTGAGGCATAAATGATCCAGAACCATTTAGGTTCCTATGGACCCGATAAATCTAACGACTTGTAATAGCCATATATACTCCTTGTGAGGCCATCCTTATCATGTGAAAGCATGAGTTAAATAACTTAAAATATTGCATACCTGAATTACCTTTAGAGGTGATGAATTCTGCAGATGCTCAAAGGCAAATGTCATTCGCAAACAATTTTAAGATATTTTCATTGCATAACAAGTAAGAAACTCTTTCTAAATCTCATCATATAAAAAGGGTAATCCTCCACAACCAAAATTCTTGTATTAGTGAAATCATCAATTTGGTCATCATGTTTACAGTAACTTCGTGTAAACATCAATATGCATATTAGCGAATTAAAGCTATGCAGTGAGCAAAGGACCTATATTTTATGTCGAGTAGTGCATAGTATATATATATATATCATGGTGAAGCAATATGGCTTCTAGCTTTTATATATATATATATATATATATATATATATATATATTAGAAATAGCATGAACAAGAACCGATACTGATTCATTTTTCTTTTCTCCCACAAGATTTGAGAAATAAATACCACTGTCAAGGCTTTAAAGAAAACATACCTGGCAGCAAAGTAGTAGTACGGGAGTCAACGTGAAACAAAAAACTAACTTATTAATTATGGCTAATGCCCAAATAATTCACGCAGAAGCCGTGATATTATTCATAGTTATCCTTTTGGTTAGAGTCTCGTGCTGATAACGTGTTATAAAATAATAACATTAAAATACAAGAGAACATATATATGAAAGAGACTTGAAGATTGATATGATTTCTTTTATTTCTGTCTTCAATAGGACATGAGTGATCCTATTTATAGAAAAATTAATTTAGTAATACATTTGGTGATCACTAACTAAAAGATAACTTTACTTTGGTGGTCACTAACTAAAAGATAACTTACTTTGGTGATCACTAACTAAAAGGTAACTTACTTTGGTGATCATCAAAGTACTTGAATGATACATGAACATTCACCATTAAATATTATTTACAACAATGTAGGCCCAATATTCATTTTAGACAAGTCCAAAACATTGTTGAAAGCTCTAGTTGCTTTATTAGAGGGACAATTTCCATGATTGTCCTTATTGGGGGGTGGTCTTTAATTTTTGTTCCTCAAATTGCTGGTCATTAATTTTTGTCCTTCGCCTAATATCCCGAGGTTCTGGATTCAACCTCGGCATAGAAAATAAATAAATTCGTAAGACGGAGTTTCATAGCAAAATTAGGCTTATTCGGGCAAAAAATAAGCCTTAAGGCAAAATTTTGGCCAAAATTAGGCTTTGAGGCAAACTTCTGCCTTAAGGCCTAACTTTTGCCCAAATAAGCCTTTGGGAAAATTTTAGGCTTTAAGGCAGAGGTTTCGCGAAAGGCTTGCTTTGCGATTTTTTTTTTGTTGACTGAGTGGGGTTTCGGACCCAGAACCTTGGGGTATTTTCGGTTACTTTTTTAAAGCGAAGGCTAAAAATTAAAGACCAGCGCCTTTGAAGGCCAATCCGTGCAAAACAATGTTATTAGAGGCCCAAAATTGATAATCGTGTAAGAACTTCTAATCTTTTCATTACGTTTTGTAATTTGACAAAAGCATCGGCATACTTTTGTAATTACTTACTTGGACCGAAGTATGTGTAACTAGAAATAAAAAATATAAGTTTATTCAATTAATTACATGTAATGTACTTCCTGGATTTTTTTTCTAGAGGTTGAAAATTAAAGGCTATAGTTATAAAGTACTTAACTCGTGCAAATAAAGGTTACAAAATAAAGGAAACTCTTGCAAATAAAGGTCACAAAATAAAGGAGACTCTTGCAAATAAAGGTTACAATTCGGATCATGCACGAGCATAACCAAAAGCACAAATTTGGATTAAATACAGGTTACATTTACTTAGCTCGAAATCACAAGAACCAAGTTTTTAATATATCAATATGTGCATGACTAAAAGTGTACATTTTCCTTTTGATAAAGAAACGAAATAATACAAAGTAACAGAACAAGATACCCATTATTTATCTTAAACTACACTCCTTGAAATAGAACATATACCAGTACAAGGCTTTAGACTTATTAGAAACACAATTAAAGTACGGTAAGACTTTGGGCCTTTCAAGGGTAGGAAGTCTTCACCATAAGTTTAGGTAGGAGCTAACATTTATTGGCCACTTTCCAGTTATGCCTTTGAAAAATAGCTATTGATGAAATTCCAAATTCTACGAGTGAAATTTTTGAAAATTATCCTATAGGTTTCTTTTTCCATTTTGAATCTCCAGGATAGTGGTTATTTTTCAAAAAGAGCTGAAAAGTGGCTATTTGGCGATTTTAATCCATTTTTAGCAGTAGTATGAGCATTGTTAACACCACTAGAACTACTTTTTATCATTTTGGAACCCTCTTGAATACTGCCACCTCTATAACGACTTTCTATCATTTTCGAAGCCTCTTGAATATTGCTACTACTTTGACGATTTTTTATCGTTTTGAAAGCCTCTCGATTTCCATCATCATCGCGATTCGTGGCGGTGATAACGCCCATACGAGTTGCTGTGGCTGTAGTAACACAAAGGAGCAAAACAAAGATGGCTACTGTGATATTTTCATCCATTGAGACTATTTTGTTTGACTTCTGTGCTGAGATATATGGAGGGTTACGTTGTTTAAAAATGCACTTACTTATATATAGGGAAGGATTTAAGAGAGCGTTCATGGTGGAATTGTTTGTATGTGCCTTTTTCACCGAACAATCCATTCATTTCCTGACGATCTTTGCATCGTTAATTAATCAACAATACATAGTTCACCTAGGTATTTTCAGAGAAAGATTCCATTAATTTGTGCTTTTTCCAAAACAAAATCCGATCACTACAAGGCAATTGATTGTGTTTATATTATACAGTATATGGAGATTTAAATATCACCAATTAATTCAAATACTTTGCGTGCCATTTACACGATTCCTTTAGAAGAAAACAGTACTATTATGGGAGATTTCAGGGTGTGCTTCCTGGAAAATTGTTTTCTTATAGGCACTTAGTTTTCTAACTTATTTTTTGTATTTGGCATTGAACAAAAGAGTATAGTTCCAAGGCATTTACATGGAATCTAGAAAAACACTATGGGAAGGGGTCAGGGTAGGGTGGGAGTGAGGGGTTGGGGGTGTCTGGGGTAGGTTAGTCAAGGGGTGGGGAGAATGAGAAAATAATGAGCTCGGAATACAACCTATATATGGAGCTTGCTATATATATATTAGAAAAGTCATTTTCTAAATATTCTTCTTAATTTTTTAGGAACTTGTTTTCCTAGAGAAGATGTTTTCTAAAATATTTTGACCAACCAAATATGAGAAAATTGAAAAATCCTATATATATATATTAGAAAAGTCATTTTCTAAATATTCTTCTTAATTTTTTAGGAACTTATTTTCCTAGAGAAGATGTTTTCTAAAATATTTTGACCAACTAAATATGAGAAAATTGAAAAATCCTCCCTACCAACGCACCCTGAATGTCTGATCAAACTAGTAGTAACATGCATAGAAGAAGAAACTTTAACCCATCAGTAGTACTCCATGTCCTTGCATCAAACATGTTACATATAAGTTCCAAAAGATGTCATTTATTTCAGGAAACTTGGATACAACGAAAAGAAGGCAACTCGCCCGTCTTCTAACCAATTAGAATAAAAAATATACTTGCCTTGAAAATAAACAACTATTATAAGCATACAAAACATCAAACACACTGAAAGAAACTAAATACTCTATGAATTGGAAATTGGCTTAAGCGCATTGAAAGTTCTTGGGAGCATACTTTCCACAGTTGTTGAGCAACAAGCTGAGGGAAAGTGGAACATTCAAATTAATTCCCAATACATTGGCTTTAATGGCAGTGCAAAGGCAAACAGCAGCATCAAGGTCAGCAAGTCCTTGAATTAGAGAGCAACATGGAGTTTTAGCTGGGCTACTTCCAATAACAAGGTGCACTAAGTCATTTAACAAATTGGCACACACTTTTAGCTTAAGTGTGTCCTTTGGGCACTTTCCGTTTGATGATGGGGTGGATGGGGTAGATGGGGTGGAGGGGGTTGGGTTAGGGTGAGGCTTGGGGTGTGGGGGTGGTGGGCATGGGACATTAGTGGAACTAACCAAAGTGAAGAACAGAATGTTCAATGTGAGAACAAGGGCAATGGAAGATGCAGCAAACTTAGCCATTTTTCAAAGTTAATTAGCACTCAACTATTTAAAATGGTGACTAATTAAGTGAAAGTGCTGTTTGCTTCTTGTTGAGGAATGATGAAATGACGGGTTATTTATAGATGGAAATCCTGAATATGTTATGCATTTATTACCTCAATATCTGAAACTAATGAAGAAAATTGAGAGCGAGGCCCATGTGGATGGAGAATAATATCTAGAGACAAGCAGCTGGCAAATGCAACTTGAGATACTACTATTATTGGAATACAAACTTGCTTTGTGGATTTATTAGTTGTCTATTATCTGCTTCCTCAAAGATCATTTATTTCATCCTTTATTTTCACATGGGACTTATAATATTCTCTCTAATTATTTGAACATTGATCTTGAACATGCTGGACTCTGCGCTAATCTCTGGATCTCATCAAGATTAATTCTTTTGTTCAGTATGGAAACTAATACTAGTAAAAGTGCGGTCTTGTTTGTTCTTCGAGCTATTCTTTTGTAAATGTAAGTGCGTAACAAAATAATAACAGGTAACAGGCAAACTAACATCCCTGACATGTTGTAAGAAGAGGGTCTATCGGAATTAAACAACCTCTCTATCTTCACAAGGTACCCAGACCCTACTTAAGATTTCACTAGATATGTTGTTTTTGACAACTTGACATGTTATACCATATAAAATTAATAGTAATAGTTGCTCCCTCTGGTCCAATTGTCATATGTTTTGTTTACATGTCCCTTAAGAAACTATGTGTTTTGACTATTATATCATTATTTATTAAGTATCTTTAATCATTTAGAGTGTTAATATCTCTCCAATAAATATTCTCTTTTTAATCTCTTTTCACTTAGGTTTTCTATATATGTTAATTAGTTAGTGTTTTTTACTTCCAAGAATAATTATTACGAACGGCAAAATGAGACTCCATTATATCCTTTTTTTTTTTTGGTAAACATTGTAAAAGATTACCATAACAACCAAAAAAAATAGAATTAAATCCTAAAGAGCACCTAGCTCAACCCCCAACAAGGTGAAATTGAGCCCAGGCCTCGGGCATAAAGACTAGTTACACATATATCCTTTGCATAATTCCTCCACATCTATATAGTTTCCTATACAAGTAATGTAGTGTTGATAGAAGAATAATTATTACGAACGGCAAAATGAGACTCCATTATATCCTTTTGTTTTTTTTTTGGTAAACATTGTAAAAGATTACCATAACAAACAAAAAAATAGAATTAAATCCTAAAGAGTACCTAGCTCAACCCCCAACAAGGTGAAATTGAGCCCAGGCCTCGGGCATAAAGACTAGTTACACATATATCCTTTGCATAATTCCTCCACATCTATATAGTTTCCTATACAAGTAATGTAGTGTTAATCTATCAACTAAATCCTTCTTGATTTGAGCAATAACTCTCTCAGTGTCTCAGTATATACAGTTATTCCTTTAAACAACTTCCAATTTCGGGCTCTCCATATATGATAGACCATAGCCTCCCAAACAGCTGCAACAATAACCTTCTGAATGTGCTTCCAGTGTTTGTTTCTGATGGTTGCCGAGACATTCTTCACACTGCCAGGCTGCAGTTGAATGCCAAGCCACTGTACCAGTGCCTCCTTTACTACTCTGAACCATCCACACTCAATAAACATGTCCTGAGCATTCTCTAGGCTTCCAGAATCACATAGGCAACACTTTCAATTGTCAACTTGAATATGCAACTTAAGTAGCCTCTCTTTAGTGAGCAATCAGCATGGGAAATTATCAGAACACACAAGGAGGAGGAATACATCACTAGTAAGGTATGGCACTCTAAACTCCCTTTTAAGATATCTTTCCTTGCATGGAGAATCATCCATAGGAAACTTCCTTTGGATGATACTCTATGCAAGTTTGGTACTTATAGAGTTTGCATGTGTGTCTGCTGTGAACAGGAAAAACACGAAACAAGACATCACTTGTTTATAGATAATCCGGTGGCCAAGCAGATCTGGAAAACATGTTGCAAATGAACTGTAGTGTGGAGCATTGTTATATAGAAGCCAACCAAGTGGCGGATGGGCTTGCTAAATTGGGCGCTAACAGTGAGGATACAATTATCTTTCAGAACTGGCAACAAATCCCGGGCATATCAAAAGGAGCATACCATCTTGATAAGTCTCAGATTCCCAGTATGAGAATTAGATACGATAAGGCCAATTTCTTCGTTAGTTAGGACTATTTTGTAAATATGCTAGTCCTTATACTAGCAACTTTTGTAGAGTTCCATTGAACTCAATGGTGCATTATGTAAGTTTTTGTGGGAAGAAATAAGATGCACATCCAATGATGGATGTAATTAACAAAAAAAAAAAAAAAGTGAGCAATCTGTCCTTAACAGCTAGTCAAGCAATAAATCTATGCTTAAGTTGTGCAGCACTGTTCCATAGAAGTGTAGTGATATCCAGTTTCCTATGCTTCCAGTGCTTGTTTCTGATGCTTGCCTAGACATTAATCTTGACACTGCCAGGCTGCAGTTGAAGGCCAAGACACTGTACCAGTACCTCTTGAATTATATCTTGATTTTCTAAAATAAGAACTATTTATTTTTAGTAAGGACGACAAGTAAAGTGAACGGGAGGGAGTAAAAGTCTTATGTTATTAGTGTACACTACCTATATTTTGATTAGTGTTAATAGAAACTTACCTTACGCAAAAAGAAAAAAGTAATGGCTCCCAGAGCGGGACAATTAACGACACGAGGGAATAATTAAACATTAAGCTGTACGCGATCCTCGGGGATAAATTTTTCTCTCCGTACAACTACGAACTATTCACAAATAACAGGCATATTTTTTCGCTCTCTTAGCGCTTGAGCCTCACGCTCCGTCCCATGGGGACGCCGGCAGCGCCAGAGTCGGCGTGTCAAGGGGAAAACAATGCTCAGCAGACGGCGACGAACAATGGGAACACCCCAATTCCACAAATGAACAGCTATGCAGGGGCAATCCTTAATACTCCTGTCTTGAACCCTAACAATACCCGATATGGAAATCCCAATGTGAAAGCTTGGTACACAAATCACGATGGGAAGATTGCAGTGTTATTCAAAAATAAAGATTTCTATGAAACAATGGTTGAAGAATGCAAATTCACTCTAGTTGGAAAATTCATCAAAACTCGTCCCCAAATCGAAAGAATCAGAACCAAATTCGCAGAGAAAATTACTGTTAAAGGTAATCTCCATGTTGGAGTCTTTGATTACCGTACTGTTTTCTTAGATTTTTCAAAGGAAGAAGATTTTAAAACGGTCTGGTACAAAAGATCAATAGAAATTGAAGGACAAGTCATGTGGATCGAGAAATGGACTCCAGATTTTAAATCGGACTCACCAATTGTTCCTATATGGGTGTTATTGCCGGAATTACCATTCCATTGTCATTCATGGAACTATATCAAGAAAATAGTAGCCCCGTTAGGTACTCCCCTAACTATGGACTTAGCTACTGAACGAAGAACAAGGCCTAGTATGGCAAAAGTGAGAGTAGAAATAGATTTGACCAAACCAAAAATCAACTCTATTTGGATAGGATCCGAGGATGATTCTTGTCCTCGTAAAGGATTTACACAAAAAATTGAATATGAAAATCCTCCTAAGTACTGTACTCATTGCAAAATTCTAGGACACTCTATTGTCTAATGTAGAAGAGTGGCTCAAAAGGAGGAAGAAAAGGAGAAAAAAAGAAATAAGGACAGCAAAACAGAGAATGATGTTACTGGTGGTGAGGAAAGTACTATTGAGAAGGATAAAAATGCTCATGAGCTGAATGAAAAAAGGGAAGAGATTAAAGAAAAGGTTGACAACCAAAAAGATCAACACAGAGAAAGCATTACTAAACATGATGAGGTGAAAGGAAATGAGATTGAGGAAAAGGAACAACATGATAATAACATGAAGTTTAACGCTGGCTCCTTACAGCAAAATCAGAAAAAAGGAGAGAAAGGAAAAAAGAAAAAAAGGTACAGCAAAAAGAAACTTCCCACAAAGAAGAGTATAGTGATGGTTTCTGCAGTTCTTCCACAGAACAGAAAAAAAGAAAAATTGCTGCTGCATAGGAGGAAACAGAAAAGCATAGTGAGGACATGGTTTCTACTGAATCGAGGGCAGACTCTTTAGTATCGGATCACAACAGGACTGAGGAGGAAAAACAGAAGAATAAGAAAAAGAACTATGAGGAACAAACTCATGAAGGGCAGAAAGAACCAATCCATATCTGTAACACTAAAGATAAAGAGACGGATGGATCAGGAAATACTGGAAGAAATCACAGTATACAGAACAAGGCCATAGATGAAGAGCAGAATATTGATCAAAGCAAGTCCAATACTAATAGTAAAAATGATTAGTAAGGATATGGATCTAGAGGGAGAGCAATCAAACATCCTACCTACTATAGAGGGTATCAACCTGGTTGTAGAACTTAACTGCGAACAGGACCTCCAAGACAACTAAGTCAATGAGATTCAACAGAGAGGTGGAAAGAAAAAAGAAAGAGGACCCTACTGATGCTATGTCACAATGTCAAAGCAGTGATCAGAGTCAGGACATGGATGAAAACACTAGCAAAAGAAAGAGCAAAAACAAAAACAGAGCTAAAGGAGACAAACAAAAAAATAATACCGGGAAGCCTAATCTTCATCAGAGAGGAGAAGGAGATAAAAAGAATATAACCCCTAGTTTCCAATGATTTGTAAAATGTTTTGGAATATTAGGGGGGTTAGATCCAAAAAAGCTATTCATAGACTCAAAAAACTTGCTAACATCAACAAAATGGTTTTCATAGCTGTTTTTGAGCCTTTTGTAGACAAAAGCAAGATAGAAGGTTATAAAAGATTTCTGGGATATCATCATTGTGTTACCAATTCTAATGGTAAAATATGGTGTTTCTGGAACCACATGGATCATACTATTATTATTGAGGATAATGAACAACATATCACTCTCAATATGAAAAATCATGTTGCAGACAGAGGCACTTATATCTCAGCAGTGTATACTAAAAGCTCTGCTAGAGAAAGAAGAGAGCTTTGGGACAGTATTGATAACTTGAATAACTCGTGGGATGGTCCTTGGTGTATTGGTGGAGATTTTAACGTGATCATGGATCCTGAAGAGAACTGTGGTGGCAATCTAGAGCTAGTAAGAGCCTAGATTTTATCAGTATTATGGAGGCTTGTGGTTTTATGGATATTGGTTTCTCCGGACCAAAATTTACTTGGTGTAATAACAGAAGTCCAAGAAAGAGAATCTGGAAAAGATTAGATAGAGTCTTAGTCAATGATCAGTGGGCTCAAAAATTCAATAACAATACTGTTCAGCACCTAGCTAGAACAGGCTCGGATCATAGAACTCTTTTGGTGAAGTCTCTAAATGATGATCATCATCATATTAAGTATTTTAGATTTCTGAATTTTTGGACTACTCAGCCTGATTTTCTGGGGATAGTGCAACAAAGCTGGGAAACAAGAATAGATGGTAATCCAATGTGGCAACTCTAGTCCAAGTTAAAGCTTCTAAGCAAAAGACTGAGTGGATGGTCCAAAGAGAGCATTGGGGATATTAATGAGGAGGTTAACAACTGGGAGGCTAAAATTCTTATTTTGGAGGACATGGATCTGCAAAATAACTCTGAACTTCACAGAGAAGAACTTAACAAGGGACATGCCGAGTATGTAAGATGGTTGGGGCTTCAGGATAACTTGATGAGACAAAAAACTCAGACAAAATAGTTCAAGGAAGGTGATTATAATTCGAGTTACTTGTCATGCCCCATTTTAACCGGAAGGTTAAAGTAGAGTACAACATATTGGAGATTCCTGTTTTTTTTTTTTTGTTTATTTTAAGGAGTCGCCACCTAATTAATTATGGTGAATTAGGACACCTAAAGTTTATTAAAGTTATGTTTAAAGTTGACTCTGTTTAAGGTCTGCGAAACTTAAGATTCTAGGTAAGGGTTCAATTAGTCTAAAGGGAAGGTATTAGGCACCCTTTAAGACCCATTAACAATGGTTAACAGACCGGACTTATAATTAATTAGGCTAAGTATAAATATAGTATTATAGGAAAGAACGTAGCTTTGTAAATGTGGCTAAAGTTATAAATAGACCTGTAAGAATGCTATTAAAATAGAACTTGTAGAAAATAATAATTTACACAAAAGAGTTTATAAAATAAATTGAAGAAAAACGCAGGATGGTGTAATGTTTTAAACATGTTTGAACATAACTCAAAAGGGAAGACATTAACTGATTTTGTTTTAAAAGTAAAGATAAGATGGGATTTTTCCTTCTCTTTCTTAAATATGTTTATTCACTATGCCGGATTAAAAATGTACGTGATTGATTCAAACTTGAAGAGTTGTTGATAAAGTATACATGAGTTCATACTTACGTCTTAGTGACATTTCAAAATTTTCTAGGATAATAAGAATAGGACATACTCTTAATTCAAAATAGATATTCGCAACTTCGCGTCTTTGAAAATCAATTGTATAATATAAGTGAATACTATAGGTATTATAAACATATTTAGAAATAGACGAAATAGATAAAAGAAAACTAAGTTGATGGAATTACTAATAGTTCTTCCTTAAGATGACTACTTATTGTTTCTACAACTACCCATACTAATTCTCTATAATTCATATAAACTAAGAGGCAAAAATTAAGTGTTAGTCATACAAGGTAAATAAAAAATACACAACAAAAAATAAGATAGAAGGAAAGAAGGGTAAATGGATCAATCCATTTTTAGGACTGCTGCTGCGGATAGAACTGATAGGCTGACTCGAAAAGAATATCTTGTTGGGCTTTTAGCCCAACACTGAATACGGAGGAAGAGATATTATCGACTTTAGCGGCGACATAGTCTCCAAACGAGACTGCTCGGGTGGTGGGAGTCTTTATGAAGACTCCATTTCGCTCCGAAGTGTACATGTAAAAAGAAAGGGAGAATAATGGTTAGATGATATCCATGCTTAACAAATTAAATCAAGAAGAGAGCTTAACACAAGGATGATCAATTTGAAAACACTACTTAAGAAATGATTCATGATGACAAACAAATTGTTAAGGCGTAAAGACATGTACATACGGTCCAAAGCAGAAGCTAACTGAACTGATGACAAGTAAAACAAAAGATAAAATGGGCAGTAGACAACCACCACTTGACTCAAGGAAAACAGTTTAAATGACAGATTCACATTTTGAACTCAACTGAATAAGATCATCTTTTGCCACTCATCTAAACTAACATGCCTTATGGTCTTAATTGGTTTCAAAACAGGGGAATACAAGTGTAGGACAAACTAAACAGCAACCAAGATCATTCAAGCATGTCTAAATCTAAACTAAAGCATAATGAAGGCAAACTAGCAACAAAGATTTGAGTTTATCCTACCCTGATAATTACCAGCTTAAGACAACATGATATGGGGGATACAAAGAGAAAGATAACAAGGCAATAACAGTTCAAGACATGAGAGATGCAGCACACACAAACTAGAGGCTATAGGGGAAAAGATATCCATCATACTTTCCGGATACAAAGAAGGCAAACCAACCAATTAGCTTTAACATAAATAAAAATGACCACTGATGGACATATCCTAACCAGCAGATCAGTGCACAGCAATGTAAACCACATCAACATGCTTTTTGACATTCTTTAGTTATACTTAGAGAAACATAATGATCTCAACCTTCATATGGACCAAAGAAACAAAGCATCAGGCAAGATTGCATAGCATTCCAACTCATATAATGTCCTTAAGTGCACAAGCAGGTGTAAGTTCAACAGGAAATTGTCATGTGGCATAAGAACTTGTATTTTTGTCAACAAAGCACATCAGATGGACTTACAAACCTAGCAGCATATTGTCAAGAGTTTCCTGATATTGAAGCTAGACTTAAAATCCTTTTAAAGCCCTTTTAAGCATTTTATAAGGAGCTCAGATCAGGATATCGAACCAGTATCTCACTGGACACTTAAACACAAACAGATAGGAATTAGACGAATGGGAATACTAAACCCTTCATAAACTATAATATTAGACACTCCCAGATATCAAACCCTATAGGCAACACTAAACCCCAATTGGTAACTTTAATATTCAACTGACCAAAACATGTGTTAACTATCCAGGTTTAACACAGAACTAGCAAATCATATATATAAAAGCTAAAATGATCATATTTTGTATAAGTGTACATCAACAGTGATGCGACTAATCATGCTTATACAGAAAACTATGCTATCATTTGCACGCAAAGGGCTAATTCGAGAGAGCATATCTAAACACTAATTGAATGCCCTGATACTACGTATCCTCTGTATTTTTTCTCTTAAAATTACCACATATGCCCAGATTTATATACTGATACATAACATCAGTCAACTTAAACTAAACAACTAACATGATGTCATTGGCTTATCTATAGGCAACTTAAGCATCACTTTCAACCAAAAATGAATGGAAACTACGGATTAAACTTGACAACATATTTATGAATTAATGACTGAAGCCAGACATGTGCATGATCTTACCTAAACAAAAAAAAACATTTCATTACAAACCAACAGCGACAGAAAACAGTAAAGAAATGAAGGTTCGGGATTTTAAATAACAAACGAAAGAACTTGGCTAATCAAGGATTTAAACTAATGTTCAGTTTATATTTAATGGACCTAAAACAACATATTTTACTTTGTTTGTAACAGAATCACTAAATAGATTTTGAACTGGCAGGTTCATAGAAAGAACAAGCATTTGAAAGACATCAACTGATTTTGAACACCAAATCATCTCGGCTTAATCGTCCAAACATGAACTCATACGAACATCTAAATACTAACAAAACTGAAATTGAACTAAACTAAAATTAAGACATAAACAAATGGATGCTGTTAATTACCAAACTGAGACTAAACCAAATTAAGGCACAGACATACAAACATTATTACTTACTAAATCGAACCTGGATTCATTAAACATGAACATGCATAATGACATTAAGCTGCTAAAATGAGATTAAACCGACTGAAACAACAACACACACAAACATACCAGAAATCCCAGATTTGAAAGAAAAGAGTACACTGACCTTTTGTGGGTGCAGTGAAGTGGGGATCATCGATGTCTCGAATCTACACTCGAACGCGACGCACTCGAACTCGATAAAAAAATAACTAGAGTTTTAAAAGAAACAAGGAAAGACAAAATAGAGTAATTGTTGACTGTTTTTGTTGATTAAAATTGATGTTTTTGTAGGGGATTTTGGGTTCCAAATCCTTCGTTTTTCCTGTTTTCTCCTTCTTTCTTGCTCATCAAATCCCTCTTTTCTAAAACGATCTTCAATCCCCCCCCCCCCCCTTTAAAACGATTCCCCCCGATTCCATTTATAGGGTTTCCAAAAAAAAATAAAGAGAGGAGCGGCGTGGGGGGAACAAAGGCGACAGAGGAGACAGAGGCGTGGGGGGACAAGGGAGTATGGGAGCAGAGGCGGGTGGAGATGATGATGGCAGAGAACGTGGGGAACAAGGGAGTGTGAAGGTGCAGAGAAGGGTAAGAAGAGAGAGAGGTGAGTGGAGAGGAACGTGGGCGTGGGGGACAGCAAAGTATGGAGGTGCAGAGAGAGATGAAGGAGGAGAGACGAAAGAGAGGTGAGCGACGTGAGAGAGAAAGTGAGGAGGAGCGATAGAGAGAGTGGGGAGGCGGCTGAAAATGGAAAAAGAAAGAGAGATAGAGGGATTAGGGTAAAGGAGAAAAGAAATAAGGGGATTGGGTCAGGAAAAAATAGAATTGGGCTGGTCCGTTTGGGCTGGCCCATTAATTTAAATATGGGTTGAAAATGTGGTTGGGTATAAAAATGTGGGTTGTTTATTTGGGTAGGGAAATAATATTGTATTTGTATTCTGAGCCATTAATTGGCTGAAAATTATTGACCATTCTTCCGCTATTTAATTATTTTGGGATTCTAATTTAATAACTTGTATAATATATTATGTAAAGTCAATAAATAATTAATATGTAGAAGAATAAAGATTTTTGCAAAATGTTGTATTGTAATTAATTTAACGATTCCAAACCCGAAGAAATGAAATGATGACGAATCGTCTAAAAGTTGTAGTAAAGTGATACTTGTAATGTCAAAAAATAAAAGTAATGATATTAGTAGCAGTGGCAATAAAATATTGTAAAAATAAAGTATTTAGCTCGTCAATGAAGTTAGACGCCCGAGTGAATAAGATTGAGGAGGGACAAAATTGGGTGTCAACATTACTTCCATAGCATTCTTAGAAACAGAAGGAGAAAACTTCTCCTTCACAGAATAAAAAATCACAGAGGGGCTTGGATTCAAGGGGAAGAGAAAATCTCTAAGGCTGCTGTTAGTCACTTTAAAGGTTTTTTCAATCTGAGGCAGCAGACTAATGATCATAGAATTCTGGATTGCATACCTTCTATAATCAATGATCAGGATAATGAGCACCTTATTGCTATTCCCAACGAGGAGGAAATTAAAGAGGCTATATTCAGCATGAATCCTGAAAGCAGCGCTGGTCCAGATGGTTTCAATGGCAAATTCTTCCAATTCTGCTGGGACATCATTGCCTTTGTCACTAAGTTCTTTAAAGGTAAAAATTTTACAAAGTTTTATACCCACACCTGTTTAGCTTTTATCCCTAAAGTGGATTCTCCTTCCACCTTTCATGAATTCAGACCCATTAGCCTTAGTAACTTTACCAATAAGATCATCTCTAAACTAGTGGCTAATAGGCTTAGTCCTCTGTTGACCAATCTAGTTTCACCCAATCAAAGTGGCTTGTTACTGGGAGATTGATAACGGAGAATGTAATGCTTGCACAAGAAATTGTGCATGACATTAGGAAGCATAACAAGGGTGGTAATATGGTTATGAAACTAGATATGGCTAAAGCTTACGACAGATTGTCTTGGTCCTTCTTATTTAATGTCCTAAAGAGATTCGGCTTTTGTGATAAGTGGATAGACATGATTAGAAGAATAGTGGATAATGTTTGGTATTCTATTCTGATTAATGGTACCAGACAAGGGTTCTTTCAATCTTCTTAAGGTCTAAAACAAAGGGACCCTGTCTCTCCTTCTCTTTTCATTTTGGCTGCAGAAGTTTTTTCTAGATCCTTGAACAACCTACTCAATCATAACAATTTTACTCCTTTTTCCATGAACAAGAGAGGACCTCAAATCAGTCATCTTGCCTATGCCGACGACATTATCATCTTCTCTAGTGGTAATTCTAAATCTGTAAGACTTGTCATGAAAGTGATAAAAGCCTATGAAAAAGCTTCTGGGCAAAAAATCAATGATAGTAAGAGTTTCTTTCTCACTGGACCTCGGACCAGTCCCTATAGAACTAACAAATTAAGACAATGCAGTGGTTTCATGGATACGACCTTCCCCTTTACATACTTGGGCTGCCCCATTTTTTCTAGAAGAAAGAAAATAGAATACTTTGATGGTATGGTGTCTGGGGTGGTTAAAAGGATGAATGGTTGGCAAGAGAAGATGCTAACAGTAGGTGGAAGAGCTGTTTTGATCAAAAATGTCCTCCAGTCGTTACCTACCTACCCCCTCTCAGCTCTAAATCCTCCGAAAGGTACTATTAACCTTATTGAAAAGCACATGGCTCGGTTTTATTGGGGTTCTTCTATTGAGAAAAGAAAATATCACTGGAGTTCTTGGAAAAATCTCTACTATCCTAAAGAAGGAGGGGTCGGAATCAGAACCCTCTCGGACATCACCAAAACTTTATCCATCAAAAGATGGTGGAGATTGAGGACAAAGCAGTCCCTATGGGCTGATTTCATGAAAAAGAAGTATTGTTCTATCAAACATATAGTGCAGAAGAAGTACATCACAGGAAACTCTCAAGGATGAAAGAACTAGTATGGGCCAGAAACCATGCCGAAAAGCACATCAAATGGAATATCAATGCAGGGAACTGTAAGTTTTGGTGGGATACCTGGACCAATCATGGCCCTGTTGCAATGATCCCTTTTGTTAACTACGATGATATTTTGGCTAATCTTACTGTTAAAGACTTTATGATTAACAGAGAATGGGATGAGAGAATTCTTTCATGCATTTTACCTCCCAATATTATCAATGATATTCAGGGCATAGAAATTGGGCCTGAGGACCAAGACGATGACCCAGTCTGGAATTGCACTGAGGATGGTCGCTACACCAACAAAACTGCCTGGCACATCAACAGGAAAAACAGACAACAAGATGATTTTCTGAACAACATTTGGCACAAAACTATTCCTTACAAGGTTTCTTTCCTAGTATGGAGATTATATCACGGGAAATTGCCTTTCAATGAAGCTCTCAACAGACGTGGAATCTACTCTAATGAGGTATGTTTTTGTTGTTCTAACCATGTGATTTATTACACTAACCATACTTTTACGCAGGGAGAAGTGGCTAAACATATATGGAAATATATTGGAGCCCCTATAGGAATCATCCATCAACCAGGTCCTATCAAAAGAACTATTCGAAATTGGTGGGATCAGCAGGCCAAGAACAATGTTCATAAACTCATTATTCACAGATGTTATATCCCGTATTTTCGTACGATGCATTATTCATAAGCTGAGGTGGGGTCCACATGTCGAGATTTTTTTTTAGAACATATGAAAAGTTATATGAATAATATATGCGAAGTTTAACACAACCCAAGAAGGACCCTTGAGCCAAATCAAAGTGAAAGCCCTCCAAAATAATATTTTTAAGATACGTTTTCGGGTGATTTGATTTTGGGAGGTCATAACCTTATCGTCCTTTGGGAATTTGGGAAAACTCCCAGAATGAAAGTTGTAGATAATTGAAATAGCTTTCCAACCATAGGTCGTGGGTCTTCATGTGACATCGGGATAAGGAGATATGAACATTTTAAGGCAGAAAGGTCAAGCTGGGCAATGAATTCGGCCCAACCCGATTCCAAGTCGGGTCAGCCCATTTTCTTTGCCATTTAATGAAAAAATTCGGCCTTCTCTTCATTTTCAGACCTCAAAAAACCCAGAAATTTCAGAGGTAGAGAGAGAGAGGAGAGATAGAGAAAGAAACCAAATTTTGACCACAATCTAAGCCCCGAATCGCGAAGCTCCTGAAGAGAAAAGTGTTGTACGTCGCGTTGCCTTCAATTTAAGCTAAAAATCAGCCAAGAAAGAGAGGGTGAAAGTGGTTGCTGCATGATTAAGGTCCATTTTTCATTGTTAACAAGTTTATTTAGAGTTTTAACGGATTAGAACGGAGAAAATAGCATTATAAACTCGTTTGTTGTTTTGTTGGGATTTATGGATTAAGGGGCTGTTTTAGGTGGATTAAATGGATGGAATTAGCTGAGTTATGATGTATAATAATTGTTGACATTGTTGTTGAAGTTGTTGATAAGTTGTTGTTCTTGAATTTGGGAGAATAAAGCGTATAAAGATATTGTATACAAAGCGTATACCGGGCTGTTTTGTGCCGATATTTGGGGCTGTTTTATGTAATTTTCGTGACTGTTTATTGACAATATTTTGGGGCTGTTTTATATAATTTTCGTGGCTGTTTTATGACAAAATTTTGGGGCTGTTTTATGTAATTTTTGTGGTTGTTTTGTGACTATATTTTGGAGCTGTTTGGTATAATATTTGTGGCTGTTTTGCGATGATATTTTGGGGACTGTTTTATGGTCGTTATGGACTGTTTTGTAGGCTGGAATATCGGGGGATTGGCTGTAGTTGTTGTTGTTGTTGTTATATTATGGATATACGGAAATAAAGAAGTGTATACAAGCATTGGCATCCGAATGTATATTAGGCTGTTTTGGGAGTAATTTAAGAATGGATTTAAGTCTAGTTTGATATGAAATTGTTGGTATTGTTGTTGTTGGTATTTTGATTGATGTTTGGCTAAGTTGGAATTTCGAGGATTGTTAAGTTTACAGGGGAAATGCTGCCCAATTTTCTCTAGAATTTACGACGCGTCCTTATAATCTATTAACTAATGTTAATATGAATTCTCCCGTGAAGGTAACGACGTGACATTGGAGGAGAGCAAGTGAACGATAACATATCTAAACGACAAAGGTATGTGAGGCTAGTCCTTTCTTTCAAATGGCATGAATCCTATAGCATAAGTTCTTTTCCTCTTCATGAGTTCCTATTTTCCGGAAAGCTAGAAGCCTAAGTCCATAAATGTCTATATAAGATAAGAGATATGATATGATGATGCCATATTGATAATGATGCTATTTATTGCTTACACTCACCTTATGTACTAATTCCTTCAAGGTGAGGCAGAATGTCAATAATTGCTCCATAATGAAATCGGGGGATCACGACCTTACGTCACCCCGATAGAGTATAGTTGATCTTGAGTCTTATGCATGTACTATGATAAGCATATTATTACAAGTATTTTTTATGAGCATGTCATGATCATATTACACCGCGCCTAGTTGGCCGGGCAGTCACCGCCAAGGCGGGCAGCTATACGGATACACCATGACCTTTTGGCATGGGCAGACACCACTAGTGGGCGGCATGAGATGGTACCCCGGACGCGGGAGGCCTGGACGCGGGCTAATGTTATTGATTATTACACCGTTCCGATATGGACGGGCAGCTTGCATATTATGCATATATGAGATTATGATGAGTATGAGTAAGACAGCATGCATTACTTCTTTTATGATTGTCATTCAGATTCAGATGTTTCATATTGATGTTCACATTATATTATCACTGTCTTTCTTCATTGTTTATGCCTCTCATACTCAGTACAATGTTCGTACTGACGTCCGTTTTCTTTGGACGCTGTGTTCGTGCCCACAGGTAGACAGGAAGGTGAGCTTGGTCCAGACCCTTAGTAGCTGTCAACTGATCGAGAGCACTCCATTGTCCGGAGGTGCTTATGGTTCTTCTTTTGGTATATATGCATATTTTGGGCATGACGGAGTCTTGTTCCGTCTATATGTTTAGTATGTCAGTAGAGGCTCGTAGATACGCAGTGTGGGTCAGATGGTCTCGCAAGATGTTATTATTATGTATATGTTATTTTGATGGCCGAGAGGCAAATGTATATAAGTATTTATGTTTTTATATAAAATATGATTTTCCTACAATTCGTGTATAAAATTGGTAAAAAGGCATTAAATGAGTAAGATGAGTATTAGAACGAGTGGTGCTCGGTGGCTAGCCCCGGGTACCCGTCACGGCCCCTAGCTGGGTCGTGACAACATTGCTCCTATATTTGTTTGTTGGGAAATCTGGAAACAATGGACCTCTTGCAAATATGGAAATCAAGTAATGATGAATAAGAAAAGATGGAATATCACATTATCTGGAATATCATGACTGCCATGAAAATGATGTTCCCTAGTTGCAACATTTCTGGTAACTGGCCTGCTGTCTGCGAAAAAATCGAAAAGCTTAGACCGATGCTGAATATCAAGCAAGTTACCTGGAAATTTCCAGATCATGGAGAGTTCAAAGTTAATGTGGATGGTAGCTATATTAGAGAAATTGGCAGAGCTGGTATAGGAGGGATCATTCGAGACAGTAATGGAGACTTCTATAAGGCTTTTTCTAAACCCATTGACTGTATCAACAATAATTTCTCTGAAGCAAAGGCTGCTAACTTTGCTGTCCAGTGGTGTAAGGTAATAGGCCTTAACAAGGTTATTATAGAGATGGACGCTAAGATTATTTGTGACATGCTCAACAAAAAGGCTACTACCAATATGAAACTAAAGCATTTGATCCAAAGTATCATCAGGGAAAACGACTCAGTGGACTTCAACCATTGCTTCAGAGAGTCCAACAAGATTGCCGATTTTCTTGCCAAACAAGCTTCAACTAGTGGTAACGACATTATCTACACTTCATTTCATGAACTTCCACAAGAAGTGAAGGGATTAATCCAACTTGATAAGTGGAAACTCCCTTCCCTGAGAAGAAGATACGACAAATGTAATTTTTTTGTAAGTTGATAGAACTTTTCTAAATAGAGAAGGACATTGTATAGGCTGCTTCCTTCTTCTAATTTTTTTTGGATATATGTGCAGTTATCTCTTGGTTAGAGGTTTGGTCCATGTCCCCCTCTAACATATGTAATACTTTTGCATCAATAGACATGGTAGGGGTCGAGCCTAACCCCTCACACCATCGGGATCACAACCTAAGGTGATGGCTTAAAAAAGAAACGAGATCCTCGGGGATTAATAATGTGCTAATTAAATAATCAACCTTAATCAATAACACGTTAATCGAACAAAAAAATTCTATGCCCGTGGGTGTGATTCGATGCTTAAATGTCCCGATTAGCTAAAACCACATTCCGCATAATATGGTCCTTGACTATCTTTTTATAGTAATACAGTCCTCAGAGCAAGTTCCTTTGCACTTTCTTTTTTATCATAATTTAGTTAGTATTTGGAGGTGCAACTTTTTCTATTTGGCGAGCAATAGAAATAGAGTCCGTTTGGCTTAGCTGATTTAAAATAGCTGATAAATATAAGTGCTGATAAGAATTATTTTAGTGCCGAAACTGATTTAACAAATAAGTAATTACGTGTTTGAATAAAAGAGCTGAAACTATTAATAAGCTGTTGAAGTGTTTGGCAAAAAAGTGATGATAAGCAATTTTTTGTGTTAACATGACTTAAATGCCCCTGAAGCTGTTTAAACTAGGGGAAATAACCCTCTATGGCATTTTGGGTAAAGTATTACCCGAAATGGCCATAGTTTTTTTTTTTTTTTTTTTTTTTTTTTTTTTTACATTTTGTAGCCGTCATCCCATTTTTTTAAAAAAGTTATTACCCGAGATAGCCACCTCCCCTTTCCCCCCATATCAAACTCCAAGATGCTATTTTTTCCTTCCAAATCTCTTTCTAATGTTGGTGTTTTTTTAAGGGTAAAGTGTGTATAAAACACATACATTATGTTACACTTTTAACACTATATAAACACTGTATAACACTGTAGAAGTGTGTATAAACACCTCTTATACGTTATTATACATTTTTATACAAGGTTTATACATTGTCTACAGTAGGTGTATAAAGTTGTATATTGTTGTCTAAAGTTGTACATTGTTGTATAATGTTGTATATACAAGCTGCGGCCATAATTTGTTGGGTCACAGGTTTGTAATTTAAAAATATGCTAACCAAATGTAATTTTGTGGGCTAAATTGTACATTACTGAAATTTCCCCTTTAAACTAATAGGACATGATTATTATAATATTGCAATTTCCAGATTGATAGTTCCTTTCGAATAATTCATTAAAAACATTTGTTTGATTCAAATAAAAAATGGTTTATGTCTCAATTTAGGTTTAGTTCAAAATTGATTAGATAATAGTATTATTCAAAAACAACAACAACAACAACAACATACCCTACCCTAGAATATAGAGGAATATGATTGAGTTTCATGCTTTATAAAACTTACAAATCAGCAATCATTGATGTCCAGTTGGTAGAAGGGAATTGCTTGCAAGTTGGAGATCCAAAAAATTTAAAAAGTTAGAAAATACATCGTAACATAGCTTTATGTCATATGCAAATTAATAGAGTAAAAGAGAATTTTCTCACCCAAATAATACCAAGAAGAATTTGTAAAAATAAAGTTGTTGATGTTGAAGAGGTTACAGAAGTCATAGATTCGAAGAACTAGTGAAGGAGTAAAATCAAGGGGAGGGTTCAAATTTTGTTTTTAAAAAAGGTATTTTAGGAATTACATAAAATAATTAGGGAAAGAATAATAAAATCATTGGTCAAACCAAATACACTAAAATATTATAAGTAGGGGGAGACCAACTTATGACTTATGATTTATTTTGGCTTATAAGCACTTTTAACATTTACCAAACACGTAAATAAGCTAAAAATTGTTTATAAGCTAGTTTGACTAGCTTAGAAGCTTAGCCAAACGCCCTCATAGTATTACAAATGATTGTTTTGGCTAAATTAAAGGCATTCCATTCTAAAGGAGTTTGTTGTGTGATTTCATCTCAATTCTCAAGCTTATTGTGAATATTCATGTCTTGCATATTTGAGATTTAGTCTTTTAAGCAAGAGTTTTTGCAAGTAATAATTCTATATTCTGTTGTTAGGTTTCGGAAAATTTGATGGTCGCGGATTAGTCTGTTTTGCACCGCCAGCAACCTCAACTCAAAGGGTGGAAATGATGAAATATTAAGAATAAATACGTTAATTCTTAACGAATTAGGAGCACGATGGAAGTGTCTCATTCGCTCGAAAAATAGAGACCTCAAAGTTATTGAATAATAATAACTAGTCATTTTCATTCGTGCGAATGAGACACTTCCATCGTGCTCCTAATTCGTTAAGATATGCAAAATTCAAACCTACAAGTCAATGCATTCATTCCGTTTTATTGGAAAAACAGAAGAATCTAAAACGTTGTTTTCATCAAGAATTAACGTATTTATACAACTAGTTGAATATAAGATAGTTCAATGTCATCATTTTTTTTTATGACAAGGGAACCCGCAGCCGCTATCCTTCGGGTGTGCACAGGGTAAACCCAGGTCCTGTGCAATAACTCGCAAACCACACAGGATCCAATGTCATCATTTTTCTCTTCTGTCAAGGAAATTTTGTGGCCTATGTTTAATTTTTCATCAGTATTGGAAAGAACAATATGGAAAATAAAATTATTTCTCCCTCCGTCTCATATTACTTGCCACTTTCCCTTTTGCACGCTTCTTAAGAAATCATAAATAAAATATGTATTTTACTACCTTCCCCTATCTCTCTCCAATAAATACATTCTAATCAATATTGACTATTTTCAAGAACATTTAATACTAAGGGTAAGATGAGGAATATTTAATTAATTTATCTTGATTTTGTAAATGAACAAGTAATTTGAGACATATATTTTTAGTAATGTGACCAAGTAATATGGGACGGGGGAGTACTGGGAAGAACAATCATAGGGTCAAAGTGTGAATACAATTATATAGGTTCTCAATTAGTTTTCTTTATAAGTTTAGCACTATAATATGTGCGGTATTGATAGATCGTGGCTAGTCTATGGAAATCCAAAAAAACTCACCGCAAATATTGACAATTTATCGTCAAAGATGCTAATGCGAAGTTATCATTGGATATGTTCGTTAAAAAATTTCATTTAGCTTTTTATTTCGCAATCCATAATCAAAGGAATAGATATTTTGATAGTTGTTCATATATTCAAAGTAAACCATAGATTCTGGTATTTTGAGTCACAGGTTTGAAAAGAATGGCCCGAACAATACAACTACAGCTTATATTTGAAAATTTAATGAAAACGTACTACAACTTGATGCATTATTTGTTTGTTTGTTTGTTGTTTTTATGCATAAGCAGCGCAATAGATGACAGGAAGTTCAACGAATGTGACAGGCTAGCTCCTTCTTGTTTATTCATTTTGTACTTTAATTTCTTAAAAGTCACAACTTTGTTTTGTAACTTTTGACTTTAGTGCAAACAATCTATAGTAGTATATGGTTATTTGTGAAATTTACCCAAGAGATTTCGAATATACGACAAGTATAAAATGACTCATTTGCTCGGTTATGAAATCAGAGTTGCGTGGATGCTAACAGTCCATCAATTAAGTGAAAAGTGGTAATTAAATAGAAAATCAAAGAAATAATGAACTACAAAAAAAAAAAAAAAAAAAAGAAGTAAAGAATCTTATTCAATAAATCATCTTGGGGAGATTTTATAGATGGCCTACTCATTTTCACTTTACTGCACTAAAAATATTAAATTATTTTGGAAAAATACATTAAAATTTCCTAGATTATATATGTTTTGTTATTTTAACAGTCAAATAATTGGGTGTCTATAATAGTCCTGAACGATAATTTTTCGTATTTGAAACCCACATGGATTTATTCAAAATAAGATACATACCTTAAATAAAAACACATACCATTACATCCAATGCAGCTAATAGCAGATTGCACAAACTCAAGATTGAAATATTGACAACTCGTAGACAAGGCTTAGATTTATTAGAAACACATATAGTATTAAAACTTTGGTCCTTTCAAGTACTGTAGAAAGTCGTGATCAAATACTATTTGCAACTTCAGTGATAACACAGAGGAGCAAGACAAAGATGGCTACTGTTATATTTTTATCCATTGAGACTATTTTGTTTCTGTGTTGAAATATGTATATGGCGGGTTAATATTTATGAATGCACTTATTAATATATATAGGGAAGAATCTAAGAGAGATTTGTTTGTATGTTGCTTTTACAGTGAACAATCCATTCACTTCTTGACGATCTTTGCATCGTCAATTGATCAACAAACATAGTTCACCTAGAGATTCCATTGTTAGAATTGTTTGATTGTGCCTTCTTCAAAACAAAATCCAATAACTACAAGGCAATTGAATGTGCACATTAATATTGTAATAAGGAGATTTAAATCTTGTCTCTGCAATTAATCCGATTTTCATTGCTTGTAGATGATAGCGTGAAATTACATCCAATGACCTTCGGAATGCGCTTTCTTAAATTTTTGACCCCCGCTTGCCTCATGAGCAAACCTTCATGATCAAAAGTCTAAACTTGTTAAACTTTAAGTTTTGTCTATGTAGTAAGTGGGGTAAAATATTCAAGAAAACCTATCTCCAAGGACATTCTTGTAAATCTTCCTATAGATATGAGTGACAAATTTAGCCCTGAAAATCATGACCGTCAAAATTTGGGGTTAACCGGTGTATCTATTAACTCAGGCCATTTTGATCTGTCTAATTCAGCCCATCTAAAAGTTGAGCTGATATGCCGTCCCAATTGACCTTTAAGGAACTTTTTCAAAATATTTTTTGTTTGGTATGTTATATATATAGTCATAATAAGGAAAAAAACGTTTTATCTGGTACTTAAACAAATTATAAGAAAATAAACAAATAAGTTAAAATTTAGTAAGAGTTGGGCGGGCTGAGTTATGACCCATTGTTTAGTCCATTTCAGCTGCCCATTTATTAACTAAAAATTACTTGGCATAGCTTACATTATTACATATTTGTGGAATATAACTAAACTTTACAATAATTATATTTAGTAGCTAAAATATAACATATTTACTTCCTATAGCAACCACTTTTTTACCACTCATCTGATAAATTCCCACACCCCTAAATTTAAGCAAAAAAAAAAAAAAACGTCCCTCTCTCCTATCCCCCTAATACACGCCATTATGTCCAATATCCCTTAATTTCCTCCAATTTCAAATCAGTTTTACAATAGTTCATCTTCCTTGTTTATCTCTAATTAACTACTCATTAATTTCACTCATAATTCAAATCTAATTCCCAAAAAAGGTAATATTCTCTACTTATTTTTATGTTTCACCGTGTATTTAACCTATATATTTATGTTGTATTTTCAGTATATTTAGTTCGTTTGTATTTTTTAGTTCAGTTATTACAGATCTGTGACTTAACCAGATCTATATTTTATGTGCATTTTAAGTATATTTTGTATTGTTTATTTCTTTCACATGTTTCTTCAGTTAATTCGTGTTTATTGTTCTTCACCATAACTGTAATTTTTTGTAGTATATTTAACCATTTAAATACAGTCGAAATATACAGCAAATATAAATTAGATATATTCCATAAGTCCACTTTTAATGTACAGTGTGTTACATAAGTTAAAATTTCATCTAAATACACTCCCAATATATGTAATATATATATATATATATATATATATATATATATATGAAATATAGTTAACAGTAAACCAGAATAAGTAGTATCTAACAGATCAGTCAAAATGCAACTAAAATATAGCCAAAATATATACGAAATACAACTATTAAAACATAAATCTAAAACAAAAGGTCAAATCAGTTTATATAGATTAGACTTTTCAAATCTTATTAAACCACCAATATAACATAACATCTTGTTAGCTGTTTGAGTGAGATATGAGATCAGATATGGAATGGGTGGATATTTGCGTGAATCAGGGAATATTAAAAACTGATTTTAATTTAAATTGGAATAGATTTTGTTTCCATAAATATAACACTTTAGTTTTCTCATCGTGTGTATTTCCGTTATATTTATCCTATATTTAAGTCGACGCGTCTACTAGGTAAATATAGGGTCCTCCAGCTATGAATTGTAAATGTAGAACATGTAGTTATAGGTTGTTAGAAGGAGCTAAAAGGTAGCTGTTTGTGAAAATTTTACATTTGTTAACTCAACCAACTTTGACCTGTTCAAAATCAATCTAACCCACCCATTTGACATCCCTTCAGTTTACACCCGCATAGTCAATATTTTCTTGCAAAAGGTATTTATACACTTTTATACATTATGATACAAGTTTTATATCATTATTTAAGTAATGTATATACTTTGTATAAATATCACTAGCTACAATAACCAACTTTATAGCAGTATATAACCTGCATATAGAAGAAGCAACTTAGCCCATCAGTAGTACGACGATCCATGTCCTTATATCAAACATGTTACATATAACTCCAAAAGATATCATTTATTACTCATGAAAATTTGGATACAAAGAAAGGAAGGCAACTTATTGCCTCCTCTATAACAATTAGAATTAAAAAAAATATACTTCCCTTGAAAATAAGCAACATATGTAAGCAATACAAATTACAAAACACCAAACACACTGAAAGAAACAAATTAATTACTCCATATGAATTGGGAATTAATTTCTGGAACTGAAAGAAATATGAATTGGAAATTTGCTTAAGCGCATTGGAAGTTCTTGGGGGCATATTTTCCGCAGTTGTTGAGCAACAAGCTGAGGGAAAGTGGGACATTGAGATTAATTCCCAACACATTGGCTTTAATGGCAGTGCAAAGGCAAACAGCAGCATCAAGGTCAGCAAGTCCTTGAATTAGAGAGCAGCATGGAGTTTTAGCTGGGCTACTTCCAATAACAAGGTGCACTAAGTCATTTAACAAATTGGCACACACTTTTAGCTTAAGTGTGTCCTTTGGGCACTTTCCCTTTGATGATGGTGTAGATGGGGTGGAGGGGGTAGAAGGGGTAGGGGTAGGGGTAGGGCGGGGTTTGGAGTGTGGGGGTGGTGGGCATGGGACATAAGTGGAACTAACCATAGTGAAGAAAAGAATGTTCAATGTGAGAACAAGGGCAATTGAGCATACACCAAACTTAGCCATTTTTCAAAGTTAATTAGCACTTTTGACTGTGGCTAATTAGTAGTGGAAATGTTATTTGTTTGGTGTTTGAGATGATGAAATGAGTGGGTATTTATAGATGGAAATTCTGAGTTTTTTTCTTCTATTTTTCATAAAATTGATAGAGGTCCATGTGGATAGAGAATATCTAGACAACCAGCTGGCGATCGAATGCAAGTTGAGATACTACTACTATTATTGGATTATAAACTTGGAAGTTTTGTGGATTTCATTAGTTGTCTTATTATCTTCTTCGTCAAAAATAACTTATTCATCCTTTATTTTCACATGGGACTTAGATTATTCTCTTTAATTATTTGAACATTGATCTTGAATCTTGAACATGCTGGACTTTTACCAAGATCTGGATCCTATCAAGGTTATTCTTCTATTCAGTTTGGAAACTAGCAGTAATTGCCAGTAACTTTTTACAAGATTAATTCCACTGTCCAAGCTTGCTGTAAAAAGTTACTTGTAATTAATTTTTGCTCATTCTTAGCATATAGTATACGACAGTCATATTATCTGTTGCTTCAAATTATTAAGGTCTTAGTTAATTTCAGATAATCAGATAAAGATCTCATTTCCTATTCGTTGATGTCAAGTTCTCTTTCCATGGAAGAAAAGAAGTTGATATGTATAAACATCTTTCTAACAATAGTAACTTTGTGTTTAATTAATTTACGCTAGCGGTGCAAAATTTTTTACAGATCAGGTTATCAAAATTTAATTACTGCAAGCATGGACATTGGAACATTAATCTTATATTGTCAATGCATATGATCTATATCGATGTTATTCATCTTTGCTACATATATTCTGATGATATGCTAATACAAACTCACCTAATTAACACTAAAAGATGAGTAATGACTCCCAGAACAGGATAATCTACGGTAGAGAATGACACGAGGGATTAATTAAAGATTAAGCCGTGATTTCACGGATAAATAATGTGCTAATTGAATAATAAACTTTAATAACGCGTTAATTAGAAAAGAGCATCCTATGATCGCGGGTCGTGTGATCATCATGCCATGCTCGAATGTCTTGATTAATTAGTGAAGAAAAAATTACTATATTTTCTTTCTAGAATATCACCTTTCAACCAGCTCGGAAGTATAATGAAGAGTCTATAAAGACAATAGTCATAGCTCTTGGAGGTGAAATTTTATTTTATGCAAGCTGTAGCCTGTAGAATTAAATAATATCACAAGTTATTGTTTTGGCTATATTAGAGGCATTTAATTCTCAAGGTGTCGGCAGTATGCTTTCTCATCTCAAATCTGAAGCTTAGTTTTTGAATATTCATATATCTAGCAAATTTTGAGATTTTGGCTTTTCAATAGCTAGGTAGGACTCCATGAGACATGCATAATGAAGAGTCCATAAAGAGAAAAGTCGAGGCTTGTTTAAGATAAGATGATCAATCGTACACATTATTCATGAGTCCTACATCTTAATCGCGAGATTTTTTTTTTTTTTGACTAAACCAGTTTGTATGATGTTTTTCTCAAAAGACCTCTTACCATTAAAAATATCACTACACCTTATATGTACCTTTTTTTTCCAGCTATTAATGTGGACTTTGTTCACACACTCAATAATCTATCCCTTGAACTAAATTCAGCCTTGAACTAAATTCAGCATGATCCCCATCATCTCATCGGCTTCTATTGAGAATAACTTTGTGGCACCCACAGTACTGGCTTCTTTTTTGCGTATGTTTCTCCAATTTAAAGCTACGGATAAAGGTAGTAAATCGGCCAGTAGACGGTCAAAGGCAGTAAGTCGGACCCACTCCACCAACTCTGCCAATTCCATACCCGTCTCGTAATTGATTCTGATACTAATTGTTGGGTTAAGCCAACCCAAATATACTTTTAATATGGTTTGATATTGTCCGTTTCGGATCAAACCTGGATGATTTTTTCCAAAATGCCTCATACCATTTAGAGTATAGCTACACTTTTTATACAATTGTATTTTTCTTTTCAGTTATCAATGCTATACTTCGTCCCCACACACATTAATCTCCTTCCAAAGATAGTAAGTGTTGCAAACTAAAACGATATACAACTTGGTTTTGAAATAATAACGCTAAAAGTTAGAGGAGTTGGTCGTCTTTTCGAGCCATTGAAGCAACGGGTCGTGCAATAATGAGAGACACTTAAGTACATCATGCTCCTTCCTTTTTTGCAGTTGCTAATATGGATAGGCTTATTAAACTTAAACGAGAGTGGAGTTAAAACTTAAAAGAGTTACTACAAATTGGAATTGTTCTGGCTGCTAAAGTTCCTGAACGTCCTTATTGAAAGCAAGTGTCCTTATTTAAAGCAGGTAAAACATAGATGCAAATGTAGTGCTCCCTCGTTAAGTATACAATTCCAACTTAAAAATATCTCATTAAGGTTCACTATTTCAAGTCAATGAATTAATTCCGTTTTATTGGAAAAATAGAGAGAATCTGAAAAACGTGGTTGTCAACAATGCACGTATTTGTGCAACTAGTTGAATACTAGCGAAGTCAGTATTAGAAAGCACCCTGTGGAAATGAATCTTTTAGGAAGAACAATCCTTTGGGCCAAAGTGTGAATACAGATATTCAGGTTCTCAATTAATTTTCCTTATATTTTTACCACTATAATATGTGTGGTATTGATAAATCGTGGTTCGTGCATGGCCAGTATATGAAAATCCCAAAAAAATCTCCGCAAATATTGACAATTTAATTAAAGTCAAAGATGCTAATGCAAAGTTATCATTGGATATGTTCATTAAAACTTAAAAGTCGATTTTCATTTAACTTTTTATTTCGGAATCCATATCAAAGGAGTAGCTATTTTGATATGTGCTCATAGATTCAAAGTAAACCATAGATTCTTGTTCAATTATAAATTGTAGCTTGGATTTTGGAATTTTAATGAAAACAACTTGATGCATGAAATATGCTACTTCCTGTCTTTTTGCATAAGCTACGCAATAGGTGCCTAGAAGTTCAACGAAACGTGACAAGATTAACTATATCTGGCTGATGTTTACACGCATCAATCGCGATTGGAAATATCTTTATACGCATCCTCTGGAATCAAAACATGAAAATTATTAATTGGAAATACGTTTTTGTCAGGTTAATACATTTACTTCAAGATATTATGATTTCTATGAACCTTTTCGCCCTATCAAATATATTATAAAGAACTTCTAATACTTTTTAATTTTTATTTATATTGTATATTGTGTTGGTCCGAAATTATTTTATTCATATAACTGACATTAACTTATTTGGGATTGAAATATAGTTATTGTTATCAGATTAAGAAAAAATAAATAGCAGCTATCAATATCAATAGAAAAATATATAGGAAGAAACTTCTTGGTAGTGTACAAATTCCCAGCCTAAGCTTTCTGGCATATCTTCTTTTTTACACTTCCACTAGCATAGTAGAACAAATAGACAGCACTATTACTAACTAGTTTCCAAGCTGAACAAAAATAGAATTAATCTTGATTGGATCCAAGTTTTGACACAGGTCGATCGAGCATATCCAAGATCAGTGTTCAAATAATTAATTAGAGGGAATAATAAGCTAAGTCCCATGTGAAATTAAACGGTGGATAATTTTTCTCTGAGGAAGAAGATAAATAGACAACTAATGAAATTTACAAGACTACAAAGTCTATAATTCATCACAATCTTATCCCAAGTTCCATTTTGCCAACTTGTCTTGATATAGGTCTCTGTATTCCCGCTGCAATATGTTCACATGGGCTCCCTCATCAAATTTCAGAAATTTGAAAATATAAAAATCAGAATTTTTACCTATAAATACCCTCATTTCAACATTTCAAACACCAAGTAAACAACATTTTCACTAATTAGCCACATTCAATAACTGAGAGTGCTAATTAACTCTGAAAAATGGCTAAGTTTGGTGCATCCTCAATTGCTCTTGTTCTCACATTGAACATACTCTTCTTCACTATGGTTAGTTCCACTTATGTCCCATGCCCACCACCCCCACACCACAAACCCCACCCTACCCCTACCCCCTCTACACCATCTACCCCCTCCACCCCATCAACTCCCTCCACCCCATCAACCCCATCATCAAAGAGTAAGTGCCCGAAGGACACACTAAAGCTAAAAGTGTGTGCCAATTTGTTGAATGACTTAGTGCATCTTGTTATTGGAAGTAGCCCAGCTAAAACACCATGCTGCTCTCTAATTCAAGGACTTGCTGATCTTGATGCTGCTGTTTGCCTTTGCACTGCCATTAAAGCCAATGTGTTGGGAATTAACCTAAATGTTCCACTTTCACTCAGCTTGTTGCTCAACAACTGTGGAAAGTATGCCCCAAAGAATTTCCAATGCGTATAAGCCATTGGTTCTTTCATTATTCAGTATGTTTGGTATTTTGTGTGTTTTTGATGCTTATTTGTAAGGGAATTTATTTTATTCTAATTGGTTAGAAAGTATAGGCTCGTTTGCCTTGTTTTCCATCCGTGTATCCATTTCCTATTTGTAATAAATATGATATCTACTGATAAGTTATGATTACATTTGCTCTTCAATCGGAATAGATTTACAAATGAATTTTAAATGGGTGGATTGAGCTTTACTTGAGTTGCTTAAACGGGTTCAAAATTAATGGGTAGATCATGATCTCTTCTCCGTTTACTTAGGTCAAAGATGAACAAGTTAATTTGCTAAACAATTGATCATATATAATTCAATCTGTTCGACTTATAGGGTGTGTTTGGATGATCATAATGCTGTGGAAAACATTTTCTCTAAGAAAATAAGTTCTTTAAAAATGAGGAAAAATGACTTTCGTGATGGAAGTAGAAAGATCAAATTTCATAAGTGACATTCCAAGTTCATTATCTCCTGCTTTCCTTTCCACCAGTGGCGGAGCCAGAAATTTTGGTAAGATTATTCAAATGTTGACGAGTATATAATTTTTTTTCGATGAATGAGTACAATGAAATTTTTTTAACACCATCACTGCACACTCGCCTAAAAATTTATGGTCCATTTGATTTCGCAAGTTATTCTTGATAAATTTCATTGCTAGAAAACTCTTACAGTAATTACAGTGTCAATTGACAGCAACAACAAACAACAACATACCCAGTGTACGTAATCCCACAAGTGGAGAACAACAAGGAGCATTCCGAGAATGTTACAAAGCGAAAGATAACGACTAATTAATTTTCTTTGAAAAAAAGAAAGAAAGAAAGAGAACAAAATAAGTCATAGCTAACTTGCTATTAGATCTCGTTGTCTTCTTTTTAATAATACGTCTTCTTCTTTTCTAGGAAATAAGAAGGAAAGAAGAAAGACTAAAGAAGCTTCAACAAATGAGTCGAACGTAACTCCAAACCAACATAGGAATAAACCAAATGCAAATTATAACTCAAATACAAATAAGTTTAGTCGGAACATGGAAGAAAATAAGTGCAAATACAAATCAACCAAGTAGCTTCAGACATTGTTTGTATGTTTTCTTTTAAAGAAAGAAGATGACTAGCGTTTGACGCAAGTTTTAAACCGTGACTTTTAGGTAAAATTGAACACTCTTTACCTCTAAGCTATCTATCTCAATTATTTTAAGGGTGTTGAAAATTTAATTATATCCAGTTAACTATAATATCTAATTCATATACTAATATCATTTTCTAGCCAAGGGTGTGCAGGTGGCCACCCTTGACAATGAGTGGCTCCGCCACTGCTTTCCACCCACCATTGCCCCAAACACTAGTACCCTTGACCATCCCACCCCAATACCACCATAGTGCTTTGCCAGATTACATATAAATCTTCTTGGAGTAATATTTTTTTGTGTACTTACCAAACTTTAGAAAATAAGTAAAAAAAAAAAAACACTTATTTTCCAATAAAATAATTTCCTCGTACCAAACACCCATAATCATTTTTCATTTGTTTGTTTATTCTTCTATAATTTGTGCAATGCAATGAACTTCATCCGACGACGCAAACCTTTTATTATTACGGAAACAGGGAATTAAATTAAAACAAACCGAGTGCTTACTAAAAATAAATACTGCTGAAAATTTACGACACCGACTGGTTATAAATCGATTATTCTCTATTTTATAAGACACAACGCACCAGTGGTCACCACAATGTGGTATCATGAAACAACACCCAACATGGGTGTGTTTGCGATGAATTCTGCTGATAAAGATACATGCACATTCACCATGGATGCGTTAGCGTTTCAATTGAGAAATCCTGAACCGGATGAATTCGCGAGGGCACACCCAAAGTGCGCATCCGCTATGGTTGGGCTAAATTTTTTACAAAGTTGATGCTTTGCATTTTTACTTTTAGTTATTTCCCATTCGGTATTGAGGAATTTCTTTGGGGTTCGACAAAATCGGCGGTTCAGGTTCATCCGGATCCATCTCAGAAAGTCTCACTTTAGTGGTAAAGTGCTTTCTAACAAAGGAGATTCTAGACTCAAGGATTGAACTCGAGATTTCTGATTAAGAATGAACTGAAAGAAGCACGTATCATTTCACCACAACCCTTGTTGGTTGTTACTATTAATTTGTGGTCTTATATAAACTATTATAATGGAATCTTCCTCTCAAAGTTGCCTTAATTTATGCTTTGGGGTTCGACAAAATCGGTGTGTCGGGTTCATTCGAATCCATGCTTGGGAGTCCCATATCAGGGGTAAAAGTCTTTCTCATAAAGGCGACTTCAGACTTAAGGCTCGAACTCGAGATCTCTATAATGAACTAAAACGAGCACTTACCATTTGACCACAATCATTATTGATTATTACCGCTAATTTGTATTTAAAGGTACAAATATACCCCTGCGGTTACATAAATGGTGCAAATATACTCTTTTCGCTACAGAATTAAAAAAATATATATTTAGATTTTTTTTTAATTTAAAAAATGTCACGTGACCTCAAAAAAAAAAAATTCAACCTATTTTTTTCGTAGAATTGTTTTTTTAAAGCCACCTGGTGATTTTTTGTTTGGTGGGTCGGGTCTGGTTCATTTTAAAAAATGGATAGACTTAATTTCTTTAAAGCCCAGGAGATATTTTTTTAAAACGAACGAGACAACCCACTAGAAAAAAAAATTGCCCCGTGACTTTAAAAAATAAGTCTAGTAGAAAAAAGGGGTAGACTTATAATTTTTTTTTTATAGCCACGTGACATTTCTTCATTAAAAGATAAGTTAAATGATTTTTCAAAAAACTTCTGAGAGCAAAAAAGGTATTTGTGCACCATTTGTGTAACGAGAGGGATATATATGCACCACTTCTTTAACGGGGTCTATCTGTTCTAAATCGCAAAGTTGAAGGTATATTAGCACCTTTTCCCTTTTTTATATAAACTATTCTACAATATAAAGGAATCTTTCTCTCAAAGTTGCCTCGGTGAACTATGTATTTTTGATTAATTAACGATGCAAAGATCGTTAAGAAGTGAATGGATTGTTTAGTGCAAAAAGGCACATACAAACAATTCGACTTTTTCTCTTAAATTGTTCCCTATATTAAGTGCATGCATAAAGAATCCTCCATATATCCATAAACACAGAAATTAAACAAAATAGTCTCAATGGATAAAAATATCACATTAGCCATCCTTGTTTTGCTCGTTTGTGTTACAACGGCCACATCAATTCGTCAAGGCGCTATCACTGCTAAGAATCGCAATGATGATGGAATTCAAGAGGTTTCCAATACGATACAAAGTCGTTATAGTAGTGGCAATATTTTCGATGAAGGTAAAATTCAAGAGGGTTTCAAAACCATAATTACAAATCGTCAAAGTAGTAACAAAATGTTTAAAAATCGTCAAACTGGTAGCAATATTTACGATGATGGTGGAATTCAAGAGCCTTCCAAAATGATAAAAAATCGTCAAAGTGGTGGCGTTATTCATGATGCTTCTATTACTACTGCTAAACATTATGGTAGTTTCACTACTCGGCACTGATGTTGGAGTATTTGAAGACTTTCTACAGTATTTGAAAGGATCACAACTTTAATAATGTGCTTTAATTCTGTTCTAAGCCTTGTCTACGAGTTGTTAATATTTCATCTTGACTTTGTACAATCTTGCTATTTGCAAGATTGGCAATGTGCTGGTATAAGTTTTATTTCAAGGCGTGTAATAAATTAAATGATGGATATCTTGTTTACGTTGTTTGAATTTTTTTCTTATATTGCGGTATAATATATCTTTGTAGGATTTTATATTATTTGGTAGCATATTTGTAGGTTTCACTAGGATCTCAATTTCCTTGTTTCACTAGGGTTCAAGATTGTATCCTATATATATTCTCTCTTGGTGAATGAATGGGACAAGTCAAGATTGTATAGTTTCAACATGGTATCAGGCCACACGTTTTTTTTCTTCTCTTCATCATAAATTTCCATGGCCGGTGACGACGTCCCTCCTCCACCACCACCCAAAATTGAGTCTAATTCTCCCTATTTTCTCGGTCCTCAAGAACGACCCGGGGACTATATCACGCCTACTCGTTTCAAGGGCGACAATTTTGATGAATGGGCAGCCGACATACAAACGGCGTTGGAGGCACGACGTAAATTGAGTTCTTGGACGGCACTATCACTAAACCGCAGCCTCCTTGTACAAAGTCCGATTGGACTGCAATTAACGCAATGTTAATCTCTTGGATCACAAATACCATTGATGCTCATGTCAAATCTTCCTTGTCAAAATTTAGGGAGGTCAAACCCTTTTGGGATCACCTTAAAAGGAGGTTCGCGCAGACTAATGGACCACGAGTTCAACAGCTTCGGTCTTCCCTGGCTAAATGTGAACATACCAAAACCATGTCAGTGTCCGTATATTACGGAAAATTACATGCTCTATGGCAAGAATTGGATCATCATGAGCCCCTGATTTCTTGTACTTGTTGCTCCGGTTGTACGGCAGGTCGTTTACATGAGGTTCGTCGTGAGCAATCTAAACTTCATGATTTTCTGATGGGTTTTGTATTCCGAGTATTACTCTTCGTTGCGGACTAATATATTGTCTCAAGATCCGTTACCAAGTCTTGATAGGGCTTATCAGCTTGTGATTCAAGAGGAGCGTGTTCGTACGGCCAAACAAGAATCCGAGACACAGCCGACCGAGGCTCTTGGATTTGCGGTTCGTGCTACTGCAGGACGGGGTCATGGTTCTGCAGATCGTCCTGTGTGCTCACTTTGCAAGAAGGTAGGACATGTGAAGTTTCTACATCTTAACTAATTTTAATATAAGTGTTTTGCACGTGTGTGCTGCGTCAATAAAAAAAATATCGATAAGAAGAGAAAATAAATAGTAATATATTGATGTTAAATTTAAATAGATGCAATATTCATCTAAATAAAAATAAATAAATGTTACTCATTACTTTGATGCAGTAGTTAATTAAATATACTATGAATATGCAAAGATGAGAAAATCAATTAAAGTACTTCTATAATAATAATTAAAGTACTTATATAATATTTGCGCTCATATAGGTATGTTAATGTAATAAGGAGGGAAAAATATCAAAGAAGAATCATTCTTAAAATGAATGAAAGATATAAATTGAAAAGAAGAAAAAAAGTAATGAAAGGGAGCTACGATCCCCCAAAAATATATAGTGCAAAGCTCATGCACCAACTGAGAGAAGTAATTTTACACCCTGGCAAAGTTCTTGAGATCATTAGGTGCTTTTAAAAGTGTTTATGCATCCAACTTCTATTTTTTTTTAAAAATTATTTTATAGAGCCAACAGCCTTTGATTACGAAGGAACTAATTATAAACTTCAAAAGGACTAAATTTACCATCCTAGGAAAAATGAAGCTGATATATTAAAATTCCAATCTCACGTTTTGTTTACGAACCAAGCTATCCTTAGAATCCATGTTAAAATTCAAAATAGGATTTCAAGAAATGTATTTCTTAAACATTTAAGTAAATACAATTTTATCCAATAAAGAGTGTATTTAAAAAGAAACATGATAACTCACCTCCTTGACACAATCTACACTAACAATGAAGAAGCATAATTCAATGCAACGAACAAAATTTCGCTAATATCAAAAGTTAAAATTATGTTGATATCGATACACGAAAATACGCTCTAAAGACTAAGGTAAGGAAAATATGAACTACATTATATATGAGTATTCAATAGGAGCGGAAGAGTTGTCAGAAATAACAATGGAACAATCATCTCGACATTTGCTAAAAATTAGGACAAGGAAAGCAGCAATTTAGCAGAGGTACTTGTGGCTAAATTACGAGTGCAATAGGGTATTTCTCGTGGTTTTCAAAACATAATCTTTTGTAATTCCTTTGTTATTGCCAATATGCTCTAAGGGCAATATCAAGATAGCATGACAACTTCAAGACTCCATAGATGATATTAAATAGATGCTCTCTTAGACAAATCCTATTATATAATATTGTTAAAAGAAAAGCTAATCAAGTCGCGGGCGCGCTAGCAAAATGAAGCATCAAAGACAATTTTTTGAGTCCAAAGATCTTCCTAAAAATGTGGTAGGGACATATATTACATCAATCAGACATAAACAAAGTAAGAACATCTTTGTACAATTTAATTTTTAGGAGCCTAGCTAATTATTTGCTTAGAGAGATGAATCACTGTAATGTACCACAAGTGAGCATATGCATTTTGTAAATGCTCTGCTTCAAAGGTTATTCTTAACCTTTGTTTCTTGTTTTGTACATTCCTTGATGAAATAAAAGGTTCACGCCACCTTAAGGTGTAAATTATTTTTTAAAATGGCAACTTCAAAGTTTATCACACAAAAGTTATTTTTATATTTCTGTCACATAAAAGTCATCATTCAACTTTGGATAATTGACACGGGATGCATGTACGAGACATGGGACGCACGTATCTCGCACAGAGAAGCTAGTTTTATTAAATAAACTTTAGACCTCTTTTTAAAGTTTGACTCTAGCCCACCAATCCTATTGAGTGGACCATGTGATCACATAAATTGAAACATATGGAGTATTTATATCGAAAATATGACATAGCACTCCAAATTAAATTAATTACATTTGAGATAATCTTAATATAATATTTATCACTTTTCGCTTAATTGATTGATCGTTACGTCCACACTTTGATTTAATTACCACGCAAATCGGTTATTTTGTGCTTATCGCATCTTTGGAATCTCCTTTCAAGGTCAAAAAATTAAGAAATTAAAGTACAAAATGAATAAATAATAAAGAGCTGTGTTGACAATTCGTTGAATTTCTAGGCACCTATTGGCAGCTTATGCCTAAAAACAACAAACAAATACTAGCATACACAGTGCGTCAAGTTGCTTTCATTAAATTTGCAATATTTAAGCTACAATTTAATAGTTAAGGCCATAACTTTCAAACCCGTGAATCAAAATACGAGAATCTATGGTTTACTTTGATTATACGAACAAGTATAAAAAATATCTATTCCTGTGATTATGGATTTCGAAATAAATGAAAATATTATAATGAACATATCCAATGATAACTTCGCATTAGCATCTTTGACGATAAATTGTCAATATTTTGCGGTGATTTTTTGGATTTCCATAGACTGGCCACGATCTATATATCACACATATTATAGTGCAAAAAGTATAAAGAAAGCTTAATATTTGTATTCACATTTTGACCTAAAGGATATTGTTCTTCCTATTGAATAGAGAATAACTTTGTGCCACCCACATTACTGGCTTCTTTTTTGTGTATGTGTCTCCAATTTAAAGTTACGGGTAAAGCCGTAAAGGTAGTAAATCGGCCAGTAGACGGACAAAGGCAGTAAGTTGGACCCACTCCACCAACTCTGCCAATTCCATACCTATCTCGTAATTGGTTCTGATATCAGTTGTTGGGTTAAACCAAACCAAATATACTTTTAACATAATTTGATATTGTCCGTTTCGGATCAAACCCGGACGATTTTTCCCAAAAGACCTCATACCATTAAGAGTATTGCTACACTTTTTATATAGTTGTATTTTTCTTTTTAACTATCAATGCATATACTTCATCCGCACACACATCAATCTCCTTCCAAAGATAGTAAGTGTTGCAAACTAAAACGGTATACAACCTGGTTTTGAAATAACATCACTAACAGTTAGAGGAGTTGGTCGTCTTTTCGAGCCATTGAAGCAACGGGTCGTGCAATAATGAGACATTGAAGTACATGATGCTCCTTCCTTTTTTTGTTGTTGCTACTATGGATACGTTTATTAAAATTAAACGAGAGTGGAATTAAAAGAGTTACTACAAATTGGAATTGTTCTGGCTGCTAAAGTTCTTGAACGTCGACTCGTCAAGCGAACATCCTTATTAAAAGCAGGTAAAACATAGAGTTGGGATGCAATGCAAATATAGTGCTCCTTCGTTAAGTATGCAAAATTCAAACCAAAAAATATCTCATTAAGGTTCACCACTTCAAGTCAATGATTTAATTCCGTTTTATTGGAAAAAAGAGAATCTAAAAAACGTGGTTGTCAACAATGCACGTATTTGTGCAACTAGTTGAATACTAGCGAAGTCATACTAGAAAGCACCATGTGGCAATGAGTTTTTTAGCAATTAATTTTCTTTATATTTTTAGCATTATAATATGCGTGGTATTGATAAATCGTAGTTCGTGCATGGCCAGTATATGAAAATAAAAAAAATCACCGCAAATATTGAAAATTTATCGTCAAAGATGGTACTGCGAGGTGATCATTGAATATGTTCATTAAAAGATTTCCATTAACTTTTTATTTTGCAATCCATAATCAAAGGGAATAGATATTTTGATACTTAGCTTGTTCATATATTCAAAGTAAACCATAGATTCTTGTTCAATTATAAATGGTAGTAGCTTGGGTTATGAAATTTTAATGAAAACAACTTGATGCAACATGCTATTTGTTTGTTTGTTGTTTTTATGCGTAAGCTGCGCAATAGGTGCTTAGAAATTCAACGAATTGTGACAGGACGGCTTCTTCTTGTTTATTCATTTTGTACTTTAATTTCTTAATCTTTTTGTCTTGACAGGAGATTTCGAAGATATGAGAATTATAAAAAGATCCATTTGCTTGGCAGTGAAATCAAAGTTGTGTGGGTGCTAACTATCCCATCAATTAAGTGAAAAAGTGGTAAAAAAAAAGGTTATAATGAACTAAAAATATTCAGAAAAGAGTAAAGAATCTATTTCAATAAATCACCTTTTAAGTTTTAGTGATTGAGAAGTGGAAACTTATCCGAGATATTAGAGGTCTGTTGAGGTCGTGAAACGTCATAATTGTTGAGATTTGACTTGGTTTCAAAAATGATTAATGATGAAGCGTCATGTCGTACCAATTAAGTGAATTTGTTCAGTACTAAAATGTTGATGCAATTCATTTATTTCAGTCATAAGAAAAAAAATTGCGCCCAACATGCGTTGTAGGATTGTCCCTATTAATTTGTGCTATAGTTTAATTTCCACTGGTTGCAATTGAAAATAATGTAAACATTTTTACTTCTTGTCAAATAAAGAAATTACATCTAGCTAAGTACTAACTAGAATAGGATGTAAAGAAGGTGCAAAGAAGTTTGATCTGAGGACTACATCTCACAAATTACAGCAGGCAGATTGATATTTATAAAAAAAAAAAAAAAAAAAAAAAAAAAGGCAATAGTCAAGGACCATAATATGCAGCACGTACATCATTCTAAAGGATAGAGTCAGATATTTAGATCCTAATCATGAAGTAAGAATAGAAAAAACTAATTAGACCTCAGAAATTCACATACAAACGGGAATTTTTTAGAGATTATCGAAAAACTTATCATAACCTAAGCAAATGTGAATGTACTTTCAGATAAACTTACCAAAATGCAACACCCAGATGAGAAAGCAAAGATCCGTCCTTGAAAATCTGGAACAGAAGAGAAAAGAATTGATTCTTCTAGAAGTACCAAGGGAGCAAGAGAAATGGTACGGAAAAGAAGCACACCTGAAAGGAGAACGTTCTAGCTAGGTGCGTGGAGAATTTGTCAGAAAATACGATGCTTATTGTATAGTTAAATAAATTTTGTACAAGATGAGTTTACCGAACTACCCTTAGTCGTTCATGGGACTCATGCTTATTGTATAGTTAAATTAAATGTAGGACGTACGTCATTCACTAGGTAGTTCATCATAAAATAATCTAAGGTACTGCCTTTTATGGGAGTGTCAAATTAGTTTATTAAAATATGATTTCGCCTAATTCGTTCAAGCTGGTTTGGCGGGTTAGTGACCCGTTTATTTATTAACTCTGCCTATATTGACACGCTCAAATTGAATCGATTGGACTTAGCATATAACTTAAGTCTCACTCATGAGAAACCTTGTTAAAAAATTTATATATTTTTTGTGTTTGATATATTATGTAGCTATAATAAAGAAGAAGAAACAAATAATATTTGTTTTGTTTGATAATTATACAAATCATAAGAAAAACAAATACGTAAGAAATCTAAAACTTGATAAGAGTGTTGGAGTATATACCATTAACCATGCATTTAGATATGGTATATTCTAACAATTGTCATGGTTAAAAGTCAAAGTGGGAGATTGTTGGATATATACTATTAACCATGTGTTTGAATATAATATTTATTATAAAATAATTATTTATTCAATTTTTAATAGAGTTAAATAGATCATGTACTAGTATGTGTGTCGTTTACTTATATAGTAGATAATTTAGTATGTAGAGTTAGTGTCACGACCCGACTAGGGGCCGTGACGAGTACCCGATACTGGTACCGAGCACCCCTTATCTATCGTATTACCTGTACCTCTTAGCAAGCCGTGTAAACCGAGCCATTTTTTTTTCCTTGAACATAAACTAATAAACTCCGTTATTACCTTGTACAACAATATTAACATGCCAAAACACTATACATATATCTGTACCTGACTGACTGTACGTATCTGTCTACGAGCCTCTAGACATAGTACACTTATACATAGAAAGGGTCGGGGTGCTACCAAGCCCGAATGTATATGCATAAAATAGTACCGCTGGAGTGAGGCTCCGGAACAACTGGAGCGCTGTCAAGTGCGGCTGGTAGAGCTTCTAAGGATCACGTCCACCTGTCTGCTGACCTGCGCGGCATGAAACGCAGCGTCCACAAGAAGGGACGTCAGTACGAATAGTGTACCGAGTATGTAAGGCATGGAAGACAATGCAAGCAATAACATAGAGTGCGATTAATAATATCATGGAGTCACAGGACATATAACGAGGCAAGAAAGTAACCTGTACATAGGAAGGCCCCTTTTTGGGCGGCTATCATGCATGGCTTGTCTTTCCCTTTTAAAAACGTTTCCCCTCCATGCACATAGAAAATAGAACTTATATTATGTCGTATCTTGTCGTATCGTGTCCTATCGTGCCCTATCGTATCCTATCGTGGCATATCAGGTCGTATCCTATCGTGGCATATCAGGTCGTATCCTATCGTGTCTTATCATGGCATATTATATCGTGTAATGTCATGTCTTACTACAGCATGTCGTATCGTGTTATATCATGTCAATGTCATAGTATAGTGTGTCATAGTGTATCATGCCATAGCGTAACTTGTCATATCATAGCATAGCTTGTCGTAGCGTATCATATCATGGCATAGCGTATCATAGCGTACCATATCATAGCTTAGCTTTCGTTGAAAATCTTTTCTTGTTCATATATATATAAAAATAGAACATGTCATATTGCCGAGGCGTCGGCAGCCGATCCATTTAGCCATAAATACACATCCCGCGTCCGGGCATCCCGCGTCCGGGACGATATCATGTCATGTAATGCCAACTGATCAGGTGGATATGCGTGTATAACGCTCTGCCCTTATTCCCATCTTCCCCGTATACATATGCATACATCATGTACATATATCAACGTCTATAGCGCTCTGAATCTTTTATCATATACATATACTGGTATCATGTACGTATATCAGCGACTATAGCGCTCTGGATCTTTTATCATATACATATACGTGTATCATATACATATATCAGCGTCTATAGCGCTCTGGATCTTTCATCGTATACATATACGTATATCATGTACATATTTTATAAACATATATATATCTTATATACATATACATGTCTTATATACTTTTACATATCTTATATACATATACATATTTTATATACATATACATATTTCCATTAGAATGGTACAGTACTTATCGTTTGATAATCGAAACGAGGATCAAAAGTTTCCTTTGGATTCTACTCCCAAAATAAGTCAAACGGAGCAATAGGGAAAATCCGGGAACAATGGGCCCACCTCGGGTCAAATGAGGCGGCGTACCAAATTTACGTACATTATATTTCATGACGTCACTTGTGAGGGTTTTAAGGTAGTCGAGTCATATTTATGCCAGTTCCAGATGTTTAGGAAGTTTTTCCAATATTTTACACAATTTCTAATTCAATTCTACTGAATAAAAAAGGGGAAACTTTAGGTGCGGATTCCAGAGAATGGAGTTGTCCCCGAGGCTCGTATCCAACTTATTACGTCTAAGACATGCCATAGAAGGAAGGGTGAAGCCTTACATACCTTTTCCGCTTCATACACGTCTCCAAAATCAAGTTTCAAGTTCGCCAAAATCTACAATTTGGTCACAATTACCAAATGTTAATTGTAAGGCTTTAAGATTTCAATCTTAACCAATACTTGTCTACAAAAATTTGGGCAGCATCTCCCCTATAAATACACCATCCCCAAAATTCAACTTAGCCAATTTTTAATCAACAACAATCCGGGAATTCAACCCGGCCAAACTATCAACACAATGACAACAACCATGACTACAAAACACAATATAACACAACTAGTCTTCTTTCCAACATAATGCAATAACTTTCATTCCAACTTCACATTTCCAAACCAATCTCAATGTTTTTACGTTCATTACTAATCAAGATCATTACAATATAATTCGGAAGCATTTCATATCGTTTCTACCAAATATTCACAAGATATACAAAATATACAAACTTTCCACCAAAACCATAATCCATCCAAAACTTCTAATCTTCAATCTACATATTCATAACATATTTCCATCTTCCAATTTCATCAACCATAATCATAATTTGCACCTTAATAATTTCATTTTCATAATTACATAAATCTACCATAAAATCACAAAACTTCTCATAACCACTTAACAACCAATCTTTCATGCCAATATGGACTATTATCCTTCCAAATTCACCAACTAACATAATAATTCACATTTAAAACTCCACTTCTATAATTACATAAAAACTTCATTAAAATCACATAATTTCCTATAACTATTTCCAATAATTTTCCATGCCAACTTGAACCATTTTCTTCCATTTCCAATATAAATTTCACCATAACCACAACTAGAATACAACATAAAATTCAACTCATATTATTTATACAACAATATACATATATGTCCACTTACATATATGCACACCCACTTTGTAAACTTCCATATTTCCATAAATTCTACTCATTTCTACATACTACAACATAAACCAACCTTCATAACATAATAAAAAGGGATTAATTCTTACCTTTTTCTACAATCTTCTTCACTTGACCAAGTTGTCAACTTGAAGAAACAAGTGCTCTTTCTTCCAAAATAATTACACCAAGTTGTAAAGGACCCTTGAATTAGTGGAAATACCACAAAAAATAATTTTTGGAGAAAGATTTCAAAGGGACAAAATTTCAAGAGCTTGGCCGTATGACCCTTATGTTCTTGCTCTTGTTTCTTTGTTTTTCTCCTTCTAAATTTTTCTTGAAGGTTCTATGAGATTTTTGGATGATTAAGTGGCATTTTATCAATTTATCACATGATTAATTCTACTTGGGCTTGGATCTTTTTTTTTCTTATTTTTCTAGCCATGGCCGGCCACCCTATGGGTTGGGCCTTAATTTCATTCATTTCTTTTTTGGGCCTAACCCGGTTGGTCCCGAGTTGGGCCTAGCCCACTGACCTTTCGACCTTAAAACGTCCATATCTCCTTGTACCGACGTCACCTGGGAACCCACGACCTATGGTTGGAAAGCTAATTCAATTATCTACAACTTCTATTTCTGGGTATTTTTCCAAATTCCAAACTTATAATACCGTTTTTGCCCCTAGAAGTCAGATCACCCGAAAACGTTTTCTTAAAAATATTCGTTTGGAGGACTTGCACTTTGATTTGGCCCAAGGGTCCTTCTTGAGTTGTGTTTAACTTCACATATGTGATTCATATGACTTGTCACATGTTCCAAAAAAAATCTTAACGTGTGGGCCCCACCTCAGCTTACAAATAATCCGACGTTTAAAATTACGGGATATAACAGTTAGCTTATGTACATAAGATTAAATCCTTGGTTCTTATAAGTATAAAGTTTATGTTCACAATTTAAGATGGAAATTTGACAAAGCTATCGGTATGATTGTAGCACGAGAATAAAATATAATTTATCTTGATTATGGGAATGAGCTTATTTCAACTTCTTGTGCTAGTACATTTTGCGTGTATTGAAACGAAAGTCAAAGTATAATCATAATTGCTTTACTTTTCCTGAAGGAAAAATATAATTCTGTTCCATATTTGGCTGGTCTTTTTCTTGGAGGAAAATGTTTTGAACCTCTATAAATTGAAGAATCTCTCTCATACAACAGAACACAATAGCATCCACAATGTACATCATTAAAAGTTTTGTTTAAGGGAAGATTTTTCTCTCATAAGTTTTTATGCTTTCTTTTATATTAGTTTTTTATGTAGACCAATTAAGCAAATAATATCAAAGTATTATGCGTCTTTAATATACCTTTCTTTGTCCTCTAATTTATCGCCGCGCCGTTCAAGGTTTGCAATTGTAGGCTTCCTCATGACGCCCTGTTACTTCGATCACAACACCAAGTAGATTGTAGGCTTCCTCATGACGCCCTGTTACTTCGATCACAACACCAAGTAGAGATAAGTGTTTTTGTACTGAATATATAAAACCATCTCTCTAGCTCATTAAATGTTCTATGCTCTTAATCTTGATATGAATATTATGATCAATGTGATTTGGTCATTATTTTAATTTATTAGAAGGTACGACTCAATTGCGGGTCTATGTATTCCTGGTAAATTGGATAATAGCAAAATACATTTGTGAAATAATAATTAGTTGATAGAATTCATGTCTCGACTTGAGATTGACGATACCCCTTTATGGATGCTTAAAAGTCTCATGTGAAAATCATGCAGGTGGATTTTGTATCTGTCACATGAGATAAGTTAAGTGAAAGGAAAAATGATTTAATTAGTCAATGAATTAAATTGTCAGTAATTTAATTTAATTGATTGGTATCTGTAATCTTAACATGGTGGAGTTAAATAAGTTTTAATGTATAATTTCGAAATTAAATTGAAGAATGCAGTTACAGTTTTTTAGTGGAATAAATTGTAATTTATTGTGGTAGGATTATTTCATTCATATTTCGAATTAATGCCACAATTGGAAGTCTCGTTATTAAATTTGTGGTCCTTGCTATGCCTAATTATTCTTGTACTTGGAAAATAATATTCTTGTGGAGAAAGCAAGCCCAGACGTTTTGAACCAGGGTTTACACCCTAGAACGTGGCTATATATAGAATGTTTTTCTGCCCTAAGAGAGACACCTTTTCCTAGCCGTAATACTCGCCACTCAGGTATTCTTGTTCATAGAATACCTAGGTTAATAGAAGAAGACTGCAAACCGTGGAACTGAATGAAGATCGCGTGGATGCATTAAGGTTCGATTTGCAAGTCACTCTTTAAGAGATAAATACTGATTTTATGTTTGATTAAAATTTTAATTATGTGTTGTCTATATTATATGCAAGTTCAATCCTGGCTATTTCCTTCCGCTATTTATGCCTGTATTCCACCAAAGAGTTGCACGAATTGAACTTTGTATGACCATTATTTAGGTATCTTGACTCAACCTATCTGAGCACAACTTAACTAACTTTCGAGCAAGATTGGACAATAACCTTTTTATTGATTCAGTTTAATTTGACTTACCTAAATTAATCAAACTTCCCATTTGACACTCCTCCAATCATTATATTTCTGAGCAGGCTGAAAGTCATATTCCATAAAGAAAAAAATACTCTCCATATCCTATTTGTGTGACACTTTTCGCTTTTTCTAAAATCAATTTGAATAATATTTGAAGATAATTTGAATTTATCAACTTCATACTTGAAAATTAAAATTTAGATATTCAAAAAAATATACAAAATATATTATAAGTTGTAATTCTTTTTCATATCAATATGATAAAAAAAAACATTTTTTAAATGTTTGTTAAAGTTTATATAATTTAAATCTCGAAAAAAATGAAAAGTGTCACATAAAATGAGACAAACAGGGTAGTGTTTTTCTTCTCTAAAACTTAATTAGGACATTCGAGCATAGTGTCAGACGACCCACGATCACAGGATGTTCTTTTCTGATTAACCTGTTATTAAGGTTGATTATTCAATTAGCACATTATTAATCCGTGAAATCACTTCTTTGTCATATCTAGAATTTTAAATTCTAGGGGTTTAACATCTTAAATTTTTAGCACTAAACCATTATATTTCTGAAGTTATGAGTTCATATCTACTATTTATTGTAATTTTAATAAAGTTACATAAATTTACACTTGGTATAAAAAGTTTGGGGTTCAATTGAATCACAAATTATAGTGCTCCATCCGCCTCTGTCTGTCACGGCTCAATCTTAATTATTTTAACGTGTCATTCTCTACAATACTAGTTATGTGAGGCCCGTGCTAAGCCCGGGCCCAAACTCAAGATATAAAAGTAGATATTTTAACTAAAGAAATATAATTTATGTTAGGACAAGTATACAACAACAACATCAACCCCCATATACCCATTGTAGTCCCGCAAGTGGGTAGTTATATGAAAGCAAAATTTTCATTCCACTCCTTTAATATTTTAACTTCCATTTTGATGAAATTATTTACTTCAAATCAGATGTGGAGCCAGAATTTGACATTTATAACTTATGTATCCTAATTTTCTGAAGTTATTTAGTTCTAAATAAATAATCTATACATAGTTAATGAGCTTTTAAGACAAATACATAATTTAACTTGTGCAGCGGATGGAGCTGCTCCTCTCTTAATTAGGGATTAGGGGTTCGAACATGGATATGGAAAAAATCTTTGGAGGAAGCGCTCCCCCCGAATAGGCGCGATACAGAGCGAATTATCTGGATTAATTGGGCTCAAATGCGGATATCAAGCACCAACCAGAAAACCAAAGAATATGAAAAATGAGGTAGGAGGTTCGATAGCTTTTGAAAAGTAGACTTTAAAAACAAAAAACAAAAAAATTGACTTAAATAAATAAGATTAGGACCTAAACGTAATTAATTAAAAAGTTTTAAAAAATTTGGAAATTATTGTGAGGACTACAAAAGTCCCCAGGTTCGACAGCTTTTGAAAAGTAGACCTTAAAAATAAAAAACAAAAAAATTAACTTAAATAACTAAGATTAAGACCTAAAAGTAATTAATTAAAAAATTTTAAAAAAAATTAAAAATTATTGTGGGAACTACAAAAGTCTCCACGTTTGCTCTTATAAATAGTAATATATTGTCTTGCTTTGCGAGCAATTACTTGTTTGTTTAGTGTTAGGTGAGTTCGCTGTTGTCAAATCAATATAGTACCGAGTAGTGATAAACAGAAAAGATTAACTATAGCTAGATGATGTTTATTTGCATCAATCGCACTATGAGCCTTTGGATTGACTTATAAGGTGCTTATAAGCTGTTTTCAGCCTTTTTGAGTATTTGACTGACCAGCTTAAAGTCATTTTGTGCTTAAAATAAGCTCAAAAAAATAATTGGGCCCATTTGACTTAGCTTATCTAAAACAGCTTATAAGCTGAAAACAACTTATAAGCCAAAAAAAAAAAAAAAGTTAGACTACTCCATTTTTTTTTTTTAGCTTATAAGCTATTTGCAGCTTATAGGCATAAGCCCATCCAAACAGGCTCTATGTCTTTTTTTTGTTGTTTTCCTCTGGAATCAAAACATGAAAATAATTAATTGGAAATATGTTTTAGTCAGGTTAATACATTTACTTCAGGATACTATGCTTTTTAGGAGATTTTTCTCCCAATGAAAAAATATAGAGAAAATAATTAATCGGAAATATGTTTTAATCAGGTTAATACATTTATTTCAAGATACTATGCATTTTAGGAGCTTTTCGTCCAATGAAAAAATATAGAGAACTTCTAGTACTACTTTTTAATTTTTATTTATATCGGGTATAATTTTCTTCCGAGATGATTTTATTCATAAAACTGATCTTAACTTATTTAGGATTGAGACATAACTATTGTTGTCGGATTAAGAAATGAACAGTTGCTATCAATATTAATAGAAAAATATATAGGAAGAAACTTCTTGGTAGTGTACAGAAGAAACTTCTTGGTAGTGTACAAAATCCCAACCTAAGCATTTCTGGCATATCTTCCTTTTTACACTTCCACTTGCATAGTAGAACAAATAGACAGCACTATTACTAGCTAGTTTCCAAGCTGAACAAAAAGAAAATTGATCTTGATTGGATCCAAGTTTTGACACAGGTCGATCGAGCATGCTCGAGATCAGTGTTCAAATAATTAGAGAGAATAAGTGAAGTCCCATGTGAAATTAAAGGGTGGATAATTTTTCTTTGAGGAAGAAGATAAATAGACAACTAATGAAATTTACAAGACTACAAAGTCTATAATTCATCACAATCCTATCCCAAGTTCCATTTGCCAACTTGTCTTGATATATAGTCTATGTATTCCCGCTGCAATATGTCCACATGGGCTCTCTCATCAAATTAATTTCAGAAATTTGAAAATATATATTAAAAAAAAAATCAGAATTTTTACCTATAAATACCCACTCATTTCATCATTTCAAACACCAAGCAAACAACATTTTCATTAATTAGGCACATTCAATCGTTGAGAGTGCTAATTAACTCTGAAAAATGGCTAAGTTTGGTGGTGCATCCTCAATTGCTCTTGTTCTCACATTGAACATTCTTTTCTTCAATATGGTTAGTTCCACTTATGTCCCATGCCCACCACCCCCACACCACAAACCCCACCCTACCCCTACCCCCTCTACACCATCTACCCCCTCCACCCCATCAACCCCCTCTACCCCATCAACCCCATCATCAAAGGGTAAGTGCCCGAAGGACACACTAAAGCTAAAAGTGTGTGCCAATTTGTTGAATGACTTAGTGCACCTTGTTATTGGAAGTAGCCCAGCTAAAACACCATGTTGCTCTCTAATTCAAGGACTTGCTGATCTTGATGCTGCTGTTTGCCTTTGCACTGCCATTAAAGCCAATGTGTTGGGAATTAACCTAAATGTTCCACTTTCCCTCAGCTTATTGCTCAACAACTGTGGAAAGTATGCCCCCAAGAACTTCCAATGCGCATAAGCCACTGGTTGTTTCCTTATTTAGAAATTTTCAATTTCATTTTTCTTTCAGTACTTTTGTTATTTTGTGTGTTTATGGTTGCTTGTTTGTCAGGGAATTTATTTTATTCTTGGTCAGAAAGTCTAGGCTTGTTTTCTATCCGTTGTATCCATTTTGTATTTGTAATAAATTCGACATCTACTGAGAAGTTATAATATGTTTGCTTTTCAGAATAGATTGATAGATGAAATTTAAATGGGTGGATTCAGCTATTGCTTAAACGAGTCGAATTAAATGGGTAGATCGATCATAATCCATTCAAAGTTTGCAAAGATGGACAAGTTAATTTGAGCTAAACAATTTATCATAATCAATTTTTTCAACTTATAATCATATCCATTTATTTGTTTGTTCTTTTGTAATTTGTGCAATGTAATGAACTTTATCCTACGACATTTAGTCTTTAATTATTACGGAAACAGGAAATTAAATTAAACTAATTAATACCGAATATTTACTAAAAATAAATATTGTTGAATAATTACCACACCGATTAGTTGTCCTCTATTTTATCAGACGCAACGCACTACTTTTTACCACAATGTGGTATCATGAAACAACACCCAGCATGGGTGCGTTTGCCATGATTTTTTGTGATAAAAATATATGCACATCCACCATGGGTGCGTCAGCATTTCAATTGAGAAATCCTGAACCGGATGAATCACGTGGCGGCACGCCCAAAGCGCCCATCCACCATGGTTGGGCTAATCTTTTTTATAAAGTTTTGATGCTTGCATTTTATTTTTTTACTTTATTTTTAGTAATTTCCCATTCGGTATTCAGGAAGCGCTTTGGGGTTTGACAAAATTGACGGGTCGGGTTTGTACTGAAAAGTCTCACATTAGAGGTAAAGTGTTTCCTAACAAAGGCGATTTTAGACTCAAGACTCGAACTTGAGACCTCTGATTAAGTTTAAATTAAAAGGAGCACATACCTCTCCACCAATGATGATGGAATTCAAGAGGTTCCAATACGATAACAAATCGTCAAAGTCGGAACAATATTTATGATGATGGTGGAATTCAAGAGGCTTCCAAAATGATAAAAATCGTCAGTGTGGTAGCAATATTTACGATGAATTCAAGAGCCTTCCAAAATAATAAAAAATCGCCAAAGTAGTGGCAATATTCACGATGTTTCTATTACTACTGCTAAAAATTATGGTAGTTTCACTACTTGGCACTGATGTTACAAAAATAGTATTTGAAGACTTTCTACGGTACTTGAAAGGACCACAACTTTAATAATGTGCTTTAATGCTGTTCTAAGCCCTGTCTACGGGTTGTTAATATTTCATTTTGAATTTGTAGTCTTGCTGTTCGCAAGATTGGCAATGTGCTGGTATGAGTTTTATTTCAAGGCTTGTAATAGTAGGTGGTTGTTGGTGAGTGCACTGCTACTCCAATACTACTACTCCCCATATCAGATCCCCCACGCCTATGCAAACCAACAGGAAATACAATACCCACCACCAACAACCAATGCAAACCAAATACCAACACCCCACTGGAACATCGAATTACTGCAACAACATGCCCTAATGTTGTTGGAAAATACCCAACTCTTGACTCACATGGTGACCCAGGGACTGTAGTCAAACCTGCAAACTCAAACAGCAATTCAGACATTACAGGTTCAAGAAATAATAGCATTGAAAATTATACACCAACTGAGCCTCTTCAACGGACAGGAACCAAACAACCAAACGGTGAACCTTCAAGTGAACATCGACAACAATGGGGAAGGAGGACTGGAACAAAACCAAACCCAGAACCAGGAGGTACCTATGGAGGCACTAAACGAGGCAGAAGCAGTGGAAGCTCAGGAGGAAATACTTCCGGAGGAGATAGCACAGGATGAAATAATCCAGGAGATGGATCCATTACCAGACAACCTCGATATAGACCAGGACAACCAAGTAATCCCCGAGATGGAACAAGAAGTAATGGCGGAAGAGGAACATCCACAATAATTGTTCCTATTGGCACACCAGGGGAATGCACAGCAGCCACCGCACATTTTAGACCAGGTGATGCAGACATTGACTCTCAACCATACACTATCGCTGACACTGAACGAAAATACAGAAAGAAAATACTTCATCATAGTGCCATCGGAAACACTCCGTATTGCAGTGAACCTGCGGACTTATCCGTACTCCATTATCCAAAAATATGCAGCTCTATTGATCCCAACTCTTACGGAGGCGGACATTTCGATGACCAGTGGGCCGACCCATCCATTATTGGCTCACCTAGCCATGTCTCTATGGCCAGGAGGATCCTCCCAAACTCAAACAGACAACCAAATAAAGATGATGCTATGGAATTGTAGAGGCTGCAACAGCCCAGAATTTAGGAGGAATTTTAAAGCACTAGTGGAATGGCATAATCCCAATGTAAATTGCCTCACAGAAACTAGAATGGCTAATCACTCAGCACTGCATGATTTTATCAGATTTGACGATATGTTTAAGATTGGAGCGGATGACCAATCTGGAGGAGTAGCAATGATGTGGAAAGGAGAGAAGCTAGCAGTTGACCCCAATATCGCGATAACGGACCAAGAAATTCACGTCAACATTCAGGTAAACTCAACTGCCAACAAATGGGTACTTTCCCTAGTTTATGCCAGTACTCTGTTTGCTAATAGAAAAATCTTATGGAACAACTTTAAAATGGTGGGACAATTTATTAATAAAAGAGAATGCCAGTACTCTCACCAACCGCACGAACCTCAAGATGACGAAGGAGAGTGATCAGAGGATACTC